>NW_016107469.1:1108578-1139029 GCF_001604975.1 Cebus imitator
CTACAGTGCACAAGTCCCAGTGAGAATGATGCAGAAGGTGGGTGATCTCCACGTTTCCAACTGAGGTACCTGGTTTTTCTGATTGAGACTTGTTGGAAAGTGGGCGCAGCCCAAGGAGGATGAACCAAAGCAGGGTTGGGCAGCACTTCACCCAGGAAGTGCAAGGGGCCTGGGAACTCCCTCTCTTAACCAAGGGAAGCCATTAGGGACTGTTCCCAGCACTCTGGCCCAGATACTGCACTTTTCTCATGGTCTTCACAATCTACAGACCAGGAGATTCCCTCCAGTGACCACAAAAACCGGGCCCCGGGTTTCCAGCACGAAACTGGATGGCCATTTGGGAAGACACCAAGCTAGCCACAGCAGTTTTGTTTTTTATACCCCAGTGGTGCTTGGAAAGCTGGCAAGAAAAAACTGTTCACTCCCCTGAAAAAAGGGACTGAAGCCAGGGAGCCAAGTCATCTGGCTTGGCAGGTCCCACCCCCATGAAAACCAGCAAGCTAAGGTCCACTGGCTTGAAAATTACGCAGCCAAAACAGCAGTCTTAGCTCAACCTGGGACATTCAAGCTCAGGGTGGGGAGGTGCATCTGCCATTTCTGAGGCTCAAATAGGCAGTTTTAACCTCACCTACGTAAACAAAGTTGCCAAGTAGTTAGAACAGGGTGGAGCCCATGGCGGCTCAGCAAGGCTTCCGCAGGCAAACTGTGTCACTGGACTCCCTCCTCACTGGGCAGGGAATCTCTGAAAAAAGGCAGCAGCCCGTCAGGGACTTATAAATAAAGCCAGTACCTTCCTGGGACAGAGCACTTGGGAAAAGGAGTGGTTGTTGGTACAGCTTCAGCAGACTTAAACATCCCTACCTGGCAGCTCTGAACAAAGCAGCAAATTCCCCAGCACAGTGTTCCAGCTCTCATAGGGACAGACAGCCTCCTCAATTGGCTACCTGACTCCGTGTATCCTGACTGGGATATACCTCCCAGCAGGGGCTGACAGACACCTCATACAGTAGAGCTCTGGCTGGCATCTGATGGGTACCCTTCTGGGATGAAGCTACCAGAAAAAAGAGCAGGCGGCAATCTTTGCTGTTCTGTAGCCCCTGCTGGTGATTCCCAGGCAAGCAGGGTCTGGAGTGGACCTCAAGCAAACTCCAGCAAACCTGTAGCAGAGGGGCCTGACTGTTAGAAGGAAAACTAACAAACAGAAATAAATAGCTTCAACATCAACAGAAAGGATGTCCACTCAGACTCCATACAAAGGTCACAAACTTCAAAGTCTAAAGGTAGGTAAATCAATGAAGATGGGAAGAAACCAGTGCAAAAAGGCTGAAAATTCCAAAATCCAGAACACCTCTTCTCCTCCAAGAATTACAACTCCTCACCAACAAGGGAACAAAACTGGATGGAGAATGAGTTTGACAAAACGACAGAAGCAGGCTTCAGAAGCTGGGTAATAACAAACTTCTCTGAGCTAAAGGAGCGTATTTGAACCCAACACAAGGAAGCTTAGAACGTGGGGAAAAGGTTAGACAAAACATGAACTAGAATAACCAGCTCAGAGAAGAACATAAACGACTTGATGGAGCGGAAAAACACAACACAAGAACTTCGTGAAGCATACACAAGTTTCAATAGCTGAATCAATCAAGCAGAAAAAGAATATCAGAGAATGAAGATCAATTCAATGAAATAAAGCAGAAGGCAAGATTAGAGAAAAAAGAGTGAAAAAAATGAACAAAGCCTCCAAGAAATATAGGATTATATGAAAAGACCAAATCTACGTTTGATCAATGTACCTGAAAGTGACGGGGAGAATGAAACTAAGTTGGAAAACACTCCTCAGGATATCACCAAGGAGAACTTCCCCAAACTAGCAAAGCAGGCCAACATTCAAATCCAGGAAATACACAGTACACCATAGCAATACTCCTCAAGAAGTGCAACCCCAAGACACATAATTGCCACATTAAGGAGGGTTGAAATGAAGGAAAAAACGCTAAGGGCAGTGAGAGAGAAAGGTTGGATTACCCACAAAGGGAAGCCTATCAGATTCACAGCAGATCTCTTGGCAGAAACCCTACAAGCCAGAAGAGAGTGGGGGCCAATATTCAACATCCTTAAAGAAAAAATTTTCAACCCAGAATTTCATATCCAGCCAAGCTAAGTTTCATAAGCAAAGGAGAAATAAAATCCTTAATGGGCAAGAAACTGCAGAGAGATTTTGTCACCACCAGGCCTGCCTTACAAGAGCTCCTGAACGAAGCACTAAATATGGAAAGGAACAGCCAGTATCAGCCACTGGAAAAAACATACCAAATGGTAGAGACCATTGAGGCTATGAAGAGACTGCATCAATTAACAGGCAAAACAACCAACTAGCATCATAATGACAGGATCAAATTTACACAGAAAAATATCAACCTTAAATGTAAATGGGCTAAATGCCCCAATTAAAAGACACAGACTAGCAAAATGTAAAGGAACAAAAAACAAGGAACATAAAGGACCTCTTCAAGGAGAACTACAAACCACTGCTCACCAAAATAAGAGAGGACACAAACAAATGGAGAAACATTCCATGCTTATGGTTTGGAAGAATCAATATCGTGAAAATGGTCATACTGCCCCAAATGATTTATAGATTCAATGCTATCCCCATCAAGCTACCAATAACCTTCTTCACAGAACTGGGGAAAAAAACACCTTAAACTTCATATGGAGCCAAAAGATAGCTCACATATCCAACTCAATTCTAAGCAAAAAGAACAAAGCTGGAAGTATCATGCTACCTGACATCAAACTATACTACAAGGCTACAGTAATCAAAACAGGATGGTACTGGTACCAAAACAGAATATAGACCAATGGAACAGAACAGAGACCTCGGTGGCAATGCCACACATCTACAACCATCTGATCTTTGACAAACCTGAGAAAATCAAACAATGGGGAAAGGATTCCCTGTTTAATAGTGTTGGGAAAACTGGCTAGCAATGTGCAGAAGGCAGAAACTGGACCCCTTCCTGACACCTTACACTAAAATTAACTCCAGATGGATTAAAGACTTAACCATAAGACCTATAAAACCATAAAACAGCATAAAAACCCTAGAAGAAAACAAAGGCAAAACCGTTCAGGACATAGGCATAGGCAAGGACTTCATGACTAAAACACCAAAAGCATTGGCATCAAAAGCCAAAATAGACAAATGGGATCTAATTAAAATCCAGAGCTTCTGCACAGCAAAAGAAACAATAATCAGAGCAAACCGGCAAACAACAGAATGGGAAAAAAATTTTGCCATCTACCCATCTGACAAAGGACTTGTATCGAAAATCTATAAAGAACTAAAACAGATTTACAAGAAAAGAAAAAAAAAAAAACAAATCCATGCACAAAAGTGGGTGAAGGATATGAACAGGCACTTTTCAAAAGAAGACCTATATGAGGTCAACAAACATATGAAAAAATGCTCATCATCACTAGTCATCAGAGAAATGCAAATCAAAACTACATTGAGATACCATCTCACGCCAGTTAAAATGGTAATCATTAAAAAATCTGGAGACAACAGATGCTGGAGAGGATATGAAGAAATAGGAACACTTTTACACTGTTGGCAGGAGTGTAAATTAGTTCGACCATTGTGGAAGACAGTGTGGCCATTCCTCAAGGACCTAGAAATAGAAATTCCATTTGACCCAGCAATCCATTACTGGGTATATATCCAAAGGATTATAAATCGTTCTATTATAAGGACACATGCACATGTATGTTCAATGCAGCACTGTTCATGATAGCAAAGACTTGGAACCAACCCAAATGCCCATCGATGATAGGCTTGACAGGGAAAATGTGGCACATATACACCATGGAATATTATGCAGCCATCAAAAACGATGAGTTCGTGTCCTTTGTAGGGACATGGATGAACCTGGAAACCATCATTCTCAGCAAACTGACACAGGAACGGAAAATCAAACACCACATGTTCTCACTCATAAGTGGGTGTTGAACGATGAGAACACATGGACACAGGGAGGGGAGCATCACACACTGAGGCCTGTAGGGGAGGACTAGAGGAGGGACAGTGGGGGGTAGGGAGTTGGGGAGGGATAACATGGGGAGAAATGCCAGATATAGGTGATGGGGATGGAGGCAGCAAACCATATTGCCATGTATGTACCTATGCAACAATCTTGCATGTTCTTTACATGTACCCCAAAAACAAAAATGAAATAAAAAAGAAAAAGAAACCAAAATAAACAAAAAATAAATAAATAACCATAAGAAACAGAGAATTATCTGGGCCAAGCACAGTAGTTCACATCTGTAATACCAGCAACTTGGGAGGCTGAGGGGGATAATGGCTTGAGGCCAGGAGTTTGTGACCTGCCTGGGCAACTTAGCAAGACTTTTTTCAGCAAAAAAATAAAAAATAAAAAATATGAGCCAGGCATGGTAGCATTCACCTGTAGTCCCAGCTACTCAGAAGGCTCCAACGGGAGCATTGCTTGAGCCCAGGAGTTGGAGGTTACAGTGAGCCATGATCATGCCACTCTACTGCAGCCTGGGTGACAAAGTAAGACCCTGTCTCAAAAAACAAAAGAAAAGTATCTGGGCAATCCCTATATATTTGGAAATTTAAAAACACACTTCTAAATAACACAACATAGGTCAAATAAAAAATTAAAAGTGAAATCAGAAAAAAGGTTTACCTAAATACAAATAAAAATACCACATATTTAAATGTGTGAGATGCAGATAAAGCAATAGTTACTGGAAATTTTATAGCACTAAATACCAATGTTAGAAAAGAAGAAAGACCTAAATTGATTACCTCAGCTTTCACCTTAAAAACTGGAAATAAAAGAGTAAATTAAACTCCAATTATGCAGAATAAAATGAAATACTAAAGATCAGACCAGACAATATCATTAATCATCAGAGAAATGGAAATCAAAAATCACTGTGACATGCCATCTCACACTCATTAGTATGGCTATTATCAAAACGACAAAAAATAACAAACGTTGGTGAATATATGAAGAAAAAGGAACGCTTACACACCGTTGGTGGAAACGTGGATTGGTACAGTCATGATGAAAAACAGTATGGAGGTTTTCTAAGGAAGTTAAAAATAGAACTATCATAGGATGCAGTATCTGACTTCTGGGTAAATTGGAATGAAATTAAACCACCTTGTAAAGATATTTGCATTCTCATATTTACAGCAGCATTATTCACAATAGCTAAGATATGGAAACAACTTGTTTCTCAGTAGATATGTATCACTATTTCTTAATTCATATATATATATATATATATATATATATACATACTATTTCTTAATTCATGAATACATACATACACACACACACACACACGCACACACACCCCTAAAATATTGCCCCACAGATAAGCTTGGAGGATGCTATGCTAAGCAAAATAAGCCAGACACAAAAAAAGAAATGTTGCATGATGTCTCTTAGATATGGAACCTAAAAATTGTTGTCAAATATACAGAGATAGAGAACAAAGTAGTCATTACCAGAGGTGAGAGAAAAAGAGGGGCAATGGGGCTAAATGAAGAAATGTAGGTCACAGTAGCAGATATATAGGATCAACAAGATAGAAATCTAATGTACTACATGAGAACTATAGGTAATAAAAGTCTACTGTATTTGGATTCATGCTAAATGATTAGATTTTTAGCTACTCTTGCACAAAAATTAAAAGTATAACTGTGAGACAATGAATATTTTAATTTGCTTCACCACAGTAATCTTTTTATACTATCTATATGTATCTCATAACATCGTGTTGTATACCCTACATTTATAAGTTTATAAATATAATTTTTTGAAGAAAGACAAAGCAGGAACACAGTAGAAAAAAGTCAATGAAATCAAAGCTGATTCTTTGAGAAAAATCGGTAAAACCAACAGACTTCTAGCCAAAGTGATCAAAGAGAGAAAACAGAAATTACTAAAAGCAGAAATATGAACAGTAACTACTACCAATTCTACAATAATTAAAAGGATAATGGGGAGTTTTTAATTTATTATGCCAATAAATTTGACCATGAAAATTAAATGGACAAATTCTTTAAAGAGACAAACTACCACATCTCACCCAAGAAGAAATATATAACAAGAATAGTCCTATAATGAAGAAATTGAAGAAGTGGGTAGGGAGGTTGGGGAGGGATAACATGGGGAGAAATGTCAGATTTAGGTGATAGGGGGATGGGGGCAGCAAACCACATTGCCATGTATGTACCTATGCAATAATCCTGTATGTTCTGCACATGTACCCCAGGACCTAAAGTGCAATAACTATATTTTTTTAAACACTGTGTTAAAGGATTAAAAAAAAAAACTAATATTGTTTAGACGTCCAACTTTGTTCTTTCTCGACATTGTTTTGCCTCTTCTCAGTGCTTTACATTCTAATAAAAAATTCAGAATTAGCTTGCCAATTTTCACTGTATAAAAAGAATAAAGTTGAAGGGCTTCCATTACATGCCTTCAAGACTTACTATAGAATTATCTATAATTCTGCAATTATCAAGTCAGTGTTGTATTAGTCTTTCAAAGAAGACCAGTGAAACAGAATTAAGACTCCAAAAAATATACCCACACACATATGGATGACTAATTTTTCACAAGAGTGCAAAGGCAATGCAATGGGAAAAGAAGTCATTTCGACAAATAGTACTGTAACAATTGATAGTTATTTGCAAAAAATATTAATAATGAACTCTGATTCACACCTCTCATCATACTCAAAAGTTAACTTAATAAGGGTCATGGACCTAAAACATAAAACTAAAACTGTAAAACTTCTAGAAGAAAACATAGGCAAATACTTTCTGACCTCGAATTAGGCAATGATTCTTAGATATGATACCAAAAGAAACATTTATTCAAAAATCATAGACCAGATGCAATGTCTCATGCCTGCAATCCTAGCACTTTGGAAGGCCAAGGCAGGCAGATGGCTTGAGCCCACGTGATTCAGACCAGCCTGGGCAAAATGGCAAAACCCTGTCTCTATAAAAAATAGAAAAATTAGCCAGGCTTGGTGGTACATCCCTATAGTCCCAGCTACTTAGGAGGCTGAGGTGGGAGGATCACTTGAGCCAGGAGGAAGAGGTTTCAGTAAGCCGAGATTGTGCCACTGAACTCCAGATTGGGCAACGGGAGTGAAACTCTGTCTCAAAAAAAAAGGAAAAAAAATCAAACTGAAATACATGAAAATTAACGGTTTTTATTGTTAAAAAGATACTCTCAAGAGAATGAAAAGACATACCAAAGACTAAAAGAAATTATTTTCAAAACAATATTTTCAAATTATTTGTATCTAATCAGGAACCCATATCTACAATGTATTTTCAAACCCAAAATGCAATAGTAAGAAAAAGCAATCTAATTATTTAAATGGGCAAAAGATTTGAACAAATATTTCATTTAAAAAAATGGATGACAAACACATAAAAATACGTTCAACATCATTAGTCATTAAGGAAATGCAAATTTAAAACTACAAGGTATTACTACACATTTATTAGAACATCTAAAATTAAGAATACTGATTGTGTCAAGTGTTGGCTAAGTTACGGAGCAACTGGAATTCTCATGTGCTACTAGTGGGAAAGTAAATGATACAACCACTTAGATAAACACTTTCCTTAGAAGTTATACATACACCTACCATGTAAATTAATCATTACACTTTTAGGTTTTTTTCCCAAAAGGAAATAAAAGTGTATGTTCATACAAAGACTTGTGTGAGATTGTTCATAGCAGCTATATTCACAAAAGCCATAAACTGTAAACAACTCAAATGTCAATCAACAAATGAATGGGTAATAAAACTGTGGTATATCCATAAAATGGAATACTCTCAGCAATAAAATGTGATAAACTATCATTACATAAAACATCAATAAATCTCAAAATAATTATGCTAAATACAAGAAAACAGGCAAAAAAAAAAAAGAATACATACTCTGTAATGTCATTTTTATAAAATTCTGGAAAATGCAAACTAGTCTATGGTAACAGAAAGCAGATCAATGCTTGATGGTGGTATGGAGAAGTGGAGAGGGGGAGCAAGATGAAACAATTAAAGAGATACAAGGAGATAGTTGAGGGTAATAGACGTATGCAATATCTTTATTATGGTGATGCTTTCATGGAGATATATATATATATATGTAAAAATTTATTGAGTGGTACTTTTTAAACTTGTGGAATACCTCAATAAAGATGTTTCCAAAAACAACATTCATGACATAGGTTAGGGTCCAGTTAGTTGTCCAGAAATCAGTAGAGTGGAGATATGCCCAAAGTAATAACTGTAATCATTAGAAACCCTCATGCCACTAGATGTAGAGAGTACTTGGCCACAGGAATGCTTTTTTCAATATGGTCCCAGACAGGCATTTTTTTTTTTAATTACACATACTCTAAGGGTTATGCTTTATCCATGTAATCTTTGTCCATCTTTGAGCAATGTTCTGTCTTCATGCCTTCTCCCACCCTGATTGGAGAGTATGCTATATTTCCCTTGAAATTTCTCAGGCACCTGGGGCCTGCCATCTAAGAAGCAGGCTGTATTCACTCAGTTTTCCACAGAGCATGTTTCAAATACCCCAGTTCATAACTACCTTCACTTTTACAAATCAAACTCTTATTCAAGCCATGTGGCTCCTGTTCTATAATGAGATGGTATTTACGCAGGATCTAGAGATGCTGCAGCCAACTATCCCTTGGAGTCAGAATGTTCCTTTTTAAATTTTTGTGTTATTTGGGGCTAGTTACCCCATTTTATGCATTCCCCATTGCCCAGAACAATCTGAAAGAAGGCAGAATATAATTTCACAAACATAGTTCTGGTCACTATGCTAGGAGCTAAGTGGATACAGTGGAAAAAAAAAGTTATTACCATCAAAAAATGAAGGTGGCCACTTCTAGATGGCGTAGATATACATTTTCCTATTCCTTGCACTAAGTACAACAAAATACGAAGGATATTATATAAAAAAGAGGTATAAGCAGACTGAAAAATGGGGACGATGGATAAGATAAGGACCTTGGAAACCGAGAAATGACAGAGTGGTGAGTTCCCTGAGTTTTGTTTTGGATCACATATATCCCAGACTTGGAGCTAAAGAAGCTAGCCACCCAGAAATGTCAATGGGTACAGGAAAAAAAAAAAACCTCCAACAATAGCCTGCTGTCTGTAGCCAAACGAACAAGAGTCAGCTGAGTGACACAGAAAACTTTTAGACAATACTTGTTGTACTCCAACAAAACACCACAGAAAAACAAAAGACAAAAAGCGATGGTCCTGGAACTTTCTCCAAGATAGACCATATGATGGGTTTTAAAATGACCCTCAATAAATTTAAGATAATTGAAATTATATCATACACTCTTTCAGATCACAGTAGAGTAAAACTAGAAATTAGAGTAAAACTCCAAAAGGAGACCTCAAAACCATGCAAATACATGGCAAAAAAATAACCTACTCCCGAATAAGAAGTGAGTTAAAAATGAAATCAAGATGGAAATTTAAAAATTCTTCAAACTAAATGACAAATGACACAACCTATCAAAACCTCTGGATATAGCAAAGGCAGTGCTAAGGGGAAACTTCACAACCCTAAACACCTGAAGCAGATAGTCTGAAAGAGCACAGACAACCTCGAGGAACTGGAGAAACAAAAAGAAACCAAACCCAAACATAGCAGAAGAAAGGAAATAACCAAAATCAGAGCAGAACTAAATGAAACTGAAAAAAAAAAATACAAAAGATAAATGAAACAAAAAGTTGGTTCTTTGAAAAGATAAATAAAATTGATAAACCATTAGCAAGATTAACCAAGAAAAGGAGAGAGAAAATTCAAATAACCTAAGAAACAAAACAGAATATATTACAAATGACACCACTGACATACAAAAGATGATTCAAGGGTACTGTCAACACCGCTACACACATAAACTAGAAAACCTAGAAGAGATGGATAAATTCCTAGAAAAATACAGCCCTCCTAGCTTATTACCTACCCTGAGTAGACCAATAACAAGAAGCGAGATTTAAATGGTAATTTTAAAATTACCAACAAGAAAAAAAATAGTCCAGGACCAGACAGATTCACAGCAGAATTCTATCAGACATTTAAAGAATAATTGGTCCCAATCCTTTTGACAGGATTCCACAAGATAGAGAAAGAAGAACCTCTTCTTAATTCATTCTATGAAGCCAGCACCACCCTACTACAAAAGCCAGAAAAGGACACGACCAAAAAAGAAATCTACAGACTGATATCCTTGATGAACATAGATCCTAAAATCCTTAACAAAATACTTGCTAATCAAATCCACAACATATCAAAAAGATAATCTACCATGATCAAGTGGGTTTCGTATCAGGGGTGTAGGAATGGTTTAACATACATGAGTCAATAAATGTGATACACCACATAAACAAAATTAAAAACAAAAATAATAGGATTGCCTCAATAGATGAAGAAAAAGCATTCAACAGAATCTAGCATCCCTTTATGATTAAAACTCTCAGCAAAATTGGCATACAAGAGACATACCTTAATGTAATAAAAGCCATCTATGACAACCCTGCAACCAACATAATACTGAATGGGGAAAAGTTGAAAATATTCCCTCTGAGAATTGGAACAAAACAAGGATATCCATTTTCACCACTCCTTTTCATCATCATAATGGAAGTCCTAGCCACAGCAATCAAAGAGAAAGAAATAAAGGGCATCCAAATCAGTAAAGAGGAAGTCTCTGTTTGCTGACAATATGATCGTTTACCTTGAAAACCCTAAGAACTCCTCCAGGAAACTCCTAGAACTGATAAAAGAATTCAGCAAAGTTTCCAGATACAAGATTAAAGTACACAAATCAGTAGCTCTTCTACATACCAACAGCAACCAGGCAGAGAATCAGATCAAGATCTCAACCCCTTTTATAACAGCTACAAAAAAAAAAAAAAAAATCAGACTCAGGAATGTACCTAACAAAGGAGTCAAAAAGACCTCTACAAGGAAAACTACAAAACACTGCTGAAAGAAATCATAGACGATGCAAACAAATGGAAACACATCCCACGCTAATGGATGGACAGAATCAATATTGCGAAAATGACAGTACTGCCAAAAGTAATCTACAAGTTCAATGCAATCCCCACCAAAATACCACCAATCATTCTTCACAGAATTAGAAGAAACAATTCTAACATTCATATGGAACTGAGAAAGAGCCTGCATAGCCAAAGCAAGACTATGCAAAAAAATAAATAAATAAAATCTCGAGGCATCATACTACCTGCTTTCAAACTATAAAGCTATCATCACCAAAACAGTATGGTATTAGTATAAAAATAGGCACATAGACCAGTGGAACAGAACAGAGAACCCAGAAATAAACCGAAATACCTACAGCCAACTGATCTTCAACAAAACAAACAAAAACATAAAATGGGGAAAGGACACCCTTTTCAACAAATAGTTCTGGGATAATTGGCAAACCACATGTTGGAGAATGAAGCTGGATCCTCATCTCTCAACTAATACAAAAATCAACTGAAGATGGATTAAGGATTTAAACCTAAGACCTGAAACTCTAAAAAATCTAGAAGGTAACAATGAAAAAACCATTCTAGACATTGAGTTAGGCAAGAAATTCATGACCAAGAACCCAAAAGCAAATGTAACAAAAATATAGATTAGTAGTTGGGACCTAATTAAACTAAAGAGCTTTTGCACAGTGAAAGGAACAGTTACTAGGGTAAACAGACAACCCACAGAGTGGGAGAAAATTATTACAATCTATACATCTGACAAAGGACTAATGTTCAGAATCTACAGCAAACTTAAATAAATCAATAAGAAAAAAAATCCCATCAAAAAGTGGACTAAGAACACGAATAGACAATTCTCAAAAGAAGATACAGAAATGGCCAAAAAGCAAATGAAAAAATGCTCAATATCACTAGTAATCAGGGAAATGCAAATCAGAACCACAATGTGATAACATCTTATTTCTGCATGGCCATACTCTAAAACATCAAAAAACGGTAGATGTGGCATGGATACGATGAACATGGAATACTTCTACACTGCTGGTGGGAATGTTAACTAGTACAGCCACTATGGAAAACAGTGTGGAGATTCCTCAAAGAACCAGAAGTATAACTACCATTTGATCCAGCAATCCCACTACTGGGTATCTACCCAGTGGAAAAGAAGTCACTATTCGAAAAAAGATACTTCCACATGCCTGTTTATAGCAGTACAATTCACAATTGCAAAATCGTGAAACCAATCCAAATGCCCATCAATCAACAAGTGGATAAAGAAATTGTGACACATATGAAATACTACTCAGCCATAAAAAGGAATGAATTAACAGCATTTGCAGTGACCTGGATGAGTGAGTTTGGAGAGTATTATTCTAAGTGTAGTAACTTAGAAATGGAAAACCAAACATCCTATGTTCTCACTGGTAAGTTTGAGTGAAGCTATGAGGGTGCAAAGTCATAAGAATAATACAATCGACTTTGGGGACTTGGGAGGAAGAGTGGAAGGGGGTGCGGGACAAAAACCTACAAATATGGTGCAGTATATTCTGCTAGGGTGATGGCTGGACCAAAATCTCACAAATCACCACTAAAGAACTTACTTGTGTAACCAAATACCACCTGTACCCCAATAATTTATGGAAAAATTTAAAAAATAAAAACTATGGTCCTACACCACCCAAGCTAGCACAAGCCAAGTAGGCAGCCTAGACTTGTAATCTCACAAGGCTGTAACGAGGTGTCCCAGCATCTCTGAAAGAGTGGTATCCAGATAGGGGGCTGAGACTATCTTTCCTGACAGCTTGTCATGAAGCCTCCCCACAGTATCAGTGGAAATCGTATGATAAGCCTGGACTTCCAACTCACTCAGCAGCAAGGAAACATACTTCCCTTTCTGGTGGGGAGGTGTCAGAGGAGGCCTAGCAGAGAATCAGGACTTTCACCAACACAAAGCAGTAATAAGATCACCCTCACCAAGGTGTCACTGCAGACCACCTGGAAAGCTCGAACTCTCACTCCCGTCCAGCAATTACAAAAAGTCCCCTACCATGGGTGTCAACAGAGGCCAGTTGGGTTAGAAATTTTACCTCCACCTGACAATAACAAATTAGTGCCCTCCCCTTCCCCTGCTGGAGCAGTGTCAGAGAAGCTAGACAAAACAGAAAGTTCAAGTAAGATTCAGAATCTTATGAAAATATCTAGGTTTCAAGCAAAAATCTTCTCAATGAACCAGGAATATGTCAAAATGACCATTCAATGGGAAAAGACATTCTCTTCTACAAATGGTGTTAGGAAAAGTAGATATCCACATGCAAAAGAGAAAGAAAGGAGGAGGAAAGGAGGGAAAGAAGGAAGGAAGGGGGCAAGAGGAAGGAAGGGAAGGAAGGGGGGAGGGAGGGAGGCAGGCAGGGAAGGAGGGAGGGAAAGTTCAATCTTTACCTTACATCACATAGAAAAAGTTAACTCCAAATGGATCAAAGACCTAAGAGCTAAAACTATAAGACTCTTAGGGAAAAAAACGGAAGAAGAAACTTTCATGTCATTGGATTTGGCAAAGTTTTCTTGAAATATGATAACAAGGCCGGGTGTGGTGGCTCACTCCTATAATCCCAGCACTTTGGGAGGCCGAGGTGGGTGGATCACAATGTCAAGAGATCGATACCATCCTCGTCAACATGGTGAAACCCCGTCTCTACTAAAAATACAAAAAGTAGCTGGGCATGGTGGTGCACACCTGTAGTCCCAGCTACTCGGGAGGCTGAGGCAGGAGAATTGCTTGAACCCAGAAGGCGGAGGTTGCAGTGAGCCAAGAGTGCGCCATTGCACTCCAGCCTGAGTAACAAGAGCAAAACTCCATCTCAAAAAAAAGAAAGAAAGAAATATGATAACAAAACCACAAGCAACAAAAGTAAAAGGTAAAAGTAGATAAATTGGACTACACCAAAATTTAACATTTCTGAGCATCAAAGAACACCATAGAGCAAAAAGGTAAACTACAGAATAAAACAAAATATTTACAAATAATATATCTGATAAAATGTTATATCCAGAATATATACAGAACTCTTACAATTCAATAACAAAAACGTCAAACCAATTTTAAAATGAGAATAGACATTTCTTCAAAGATGATATACAAAGAGCCAATAAGGCCATGAAAAGATGCTCAACATCACAAATTACTAGGTAAATGCAAATCAAAACCACAAAGAGTTACCACCTCACACCTATTAGATGGCCACTAACAAAAGAATGAAAAATAACAAGTGTTGGTTGCAACCCTTGTGTATTGTTGGCAGGAATGTAAATGGTGCAGCTGCTATGGAAAACAGCATAGCAGTTCCTCAAAAATTTACAAAAAGAATGATCGTATGACCTAGCAATTTTACCTCTGAGACTGGAAGAGATATTTGTATACTCATGACCATGGCAGCATTGTTAACAATAGCCAGGAGGTGGAAGCGTCAACAGATGAACAGATAAACAAAATGTGCTATGTACCTACAATGGAAGATTATCATTAAAAAGTAAAGAAACTGATGAATGCGACAATGTGTCTGAACCTTGAGAACATTATGCTGAGTGAAGCCAGTCATAAAAAGACAAATACTATACAGTTTCACTTATATGAAGTACCCAAAGTAGTTAAATTCATGAAAAAAACAAGAATGGAGTTTGCCAGTTTGGAGAAGAGGGGGAAATAGGGAATTATTGTTCAACAGATAAGAGTTTCAGTTTTGCAAGATAAACTCCATAGAGGTTAGTTGCACAACAATGTGACTATACTTAAAACTACTGAACTACACACTTAAAAATGGGTAAGATCATAAATTTTATGCTGTATTTTACCACAAATGAAAATTTAAAAACAATTTTAATTATTGCTATAAACATTAATGTGCAAATTTTTACATGACTCTAAATTGTTTTGCACCATTTTACATTCCTACCAACAATAAGGGATCCATTTTCTCCGCATCCTCTCCAGCATTTTGGTGTTGTGTTTTTTTAATCTTAAGTTCCAGAATACATATGCAGAACGAGCAGGTTTGTGTCCCATGGTGGTTCACAGCATCTATCAACCTGTCACCTAGGTTTTAAGCTTCAATTGTGTTAGCTATTTGTCTCAATGCTCTCCCTCCCTTCACCCCACTCCCAACAAGCCCTGGTGTGTGTTGTTCCCCTACCATTGGCCACTATTTTTTATATTAGCTATTCCGATGGGTGTGTAATGATATCTCATTGTAGTTTTAATTTGAATTTCCCCAATGGCTAATGATGTTGAACAGCTTCCCACACACCTATTTACTAACTGCATATTCTCTTTGGTAAAATGTCTCTGTATCTTTCACCTATTTTCTAATTGGATTTCATTTTTATTATCTAGTTTACAAACTATGTAAAATTTGGAAGATTTTCAGAAACAAAAGTGTCTACCTATAAAGAAATCAAACACAGGAGTACAAATAAAATATTAAAAGGTAGACAACTTCTGATTAAACAAACAAAAAAATAAAAAATAACACTCTGCACTTTTGCAACAGTGACATATAACTAATACCTGTGGTGATAAATATATTAATGATTCTCTGCCCCACTCAGTCAATCTGAAATAGACTCAATATCCTGGCTGTCATCCATGATGTGACAGCTTACAGTTCAGAGGCTCTGCAGCAATCACTTCAGGGGTTGATATCAGGGTCAGTCTCCATCATTTTAGAAACCAACCATGTTCTTTAGTCAGACATGAGGTTGAAACAAGTCTGTTTAACTCAACTGAAAGAGAAGGTCTGTTTCTCCTAACTCCCTATTGCCTTTCTTACATTTACCAGCAGAACAATGATAATTATAATTATAATTATAGCTACTAGCATTAGCACAGTTTTTATAGTTTACAAAAGGCTTTCAAAATTAACTTCATCTTCTGTTGTCCTACCTAATGGAGTAAAATTAAAATGTTATTTTAGTTAAAAAATTAACTGATGTTTTCTAATTATCAGGAATGTTGCATGTCTAGAAAATAAGCATTAAAATCATACTTTATCCTGCTGAATCAATGAAATTTTTTGGAAACAACCTCAACCCCCCAAGGGCAGCTTAGCAGTGCTTAACGAAATCCAGAATCTTTCTTGATAAACATACTGGATTTTATTTTAGTTAACCTCCCCAGCTAAGACCAAAAACATCATTTTTTCCCTATGAGTAGTACCCCTCTGGTTTTTTCTCAAAACATGTTCTTCTTGGGTTACATCTTGAATGATTGTCTCACATTTCAGCTGAAAAACTGAATTCACCTCGTTTCACACGTTGCTATGCTGAGCGCACAGAGGAGTCAACCACACTCTCACAATGGATTTATATCACTGGAATTTTTGTGTCCTATTTCAAAGTTTTCCACTAAACAACTATTATCTAGGTCCTCCTTAGATTCAAATTATGTATTGGAACTCCCTCATCTTGATTCAACAACAAGCTTCCTCACTTTTAATTCCACTTTCTTAGTTTTCTGAAGCTTTTTTCCCCTCTCTAGCTTGTTTTATCATAATCTGCATTTAACTATCTCTGTATTCTTGAAAAGTGTCTTTCTTACTCTTTCTCATAGAGAATCTCTGCTAGGGCAGTGCAGAAGGGAAATGTCGGGTTGTAGTCCCCACACAGAGTTCCCACTGGGGCACAGCCTACTGGAACTGTGAGAAGAGGGCCTCCATCCTCCAGACCCCAGAATGTTAGATCCACTGGTGGCTTGCACTATGTGCCTGGAAAAGCCGCAGACACTCAACACTACCCTGCGAAAGCAGCCAGGATGTCCATACTCTGCAAAGTCACATAGGTAAAGATGTCCAAGGCCATGGGAGCACACCTCTCGCATCAGCATGACCTGAGACATGGAGTCAAAGAAGATCATTTTGTAACTTTAAGGTTTAATGACTGCCCTATTGAATTTCAGACTTGCATGAGTTCTGTGGCCCCCTCATATGGCCAATTTCTCTCATTTGGAATGACTGTCTTTACTCAATGCCTATACCCTCATTGTATCTAGGAAGAACCTAATTTGCTTTTAATTTTACAGGCTCATAGGTGGAAGAGACTTGCCTTGTCTCAGGTGAGACTTTGGATTGTTAAGTTTTGAGTTAATGCTGAAATGAATTAAGACTTTAGAGGACTGCTGGAAAGGCATGATTGGTTTTGAAACATGACACCATGAGATTTGGGAGGGGCCAGGGTTAAAATGTTTGGCTATGTCCCTACCCAAATCTCCTCTTGAATTGTAGCTCCCATAATTCCCACATGTCATGGGAGAGACCTAGTGGGAGGTAATTGAATCAAGGGCGTGGGTCTTTCCCATGCTGTTCCTGTGATAGTGAATACGTTTCACAAGATCTGATGGCTTTATAAAGGGGAGTTCCCCTGCCCGTGTTCCCATGCTGTCTTGCTTGCAGCCAGGTAAGACGTGACTTTGCTCCTCAATCACCTTAAGCCATGATTGTGAGACCTCCTCAGCCATGTGTAACTGTGAGTCCATTAAATCTCTTTCCTTTATAAATTACCCATTCTTGGGTATGTCTTTATTAGCAACAAGGTAACAGACTAATATACTCCTTTATTTAATGCCAAATAACAAATCAAATAACAAATGGTCAATTTAAGATTATCATGCAAACAATTAGAAACATGGAGATTCTTCAAAGCCTTTTTTTTTTTTTTTTTTTTAAGATGGAGCCTTGCTCTTGTTGCCCAGGCTGGAGTGCAATGGCACAATCTTGGCTCACCACAACCTCCACCTCCCAGGTCCAAGCGATTCTCCTGCCTCAGCCTCCTGAGTAGCTGCAATTGCAGGCATGCTGCCATCACACCAGGCCAAATTTTTTATCTTTAGTGGAGGCGGGGTTTCTCCATGTTGGTCAGGTTGGTCTTGAATTCTCGACCTCAGGTGATCCGCCCACCTCAGCCTCCCAAAGTGCTGAGATTACAGGCATGAACCACAGCACCCAGCTCATTCTTTCTTACAATTTTAAGAAATGTAAATCATTTCCTTAGGGCTTTACCTATTGTGTACCAAGAATTGGAAATACAATGACTAACCAGGTGAGATCTCCACCCTTGAGAAGCTCACAGTTGAGAGGCAAGTGTGTAAACTAACAATTGCAGTACAACATGGTCATTGTAATGATAAAGCTGTGGACAAAATACCTTCAAATCCTGAGTGGCAAACTGTATAATTTAGAATGTAACATGAGTGTGAGCTTAGAAAGAAAAATAAATATAAAGTAAGCAACAAGCTAAGGAGATTCATACATACATGTAGTAAACTTCTATTAAGCTACCATGAGATACATGACATTCTCCTAAGCACATGACACCATCAGAACAGACAGAAGGTCCACTCACACATCTATCTTATACTCTGCTAGGAGAGATGGATAATTACCAAACACATTTTTTAGCAGTAAGTATTGCAATGAAAATCAAACTGAGTGAGGAGTGATTCGGGGGCTATTTTAAGCTGGCTAGTCAGTAAGAGTCTATTTAATGCCAAAGAATGAGATTTCAGTACCCAGATTTTGTTTCTTGACAGGTCCAACATTTCAATACTGCTTACTAGAGATGTCTCACAAAGACTAAAGAACGTTTATCAAATGACTTCATAACCTGATTAAAAGCATTTGCTACTAAAAACCAAGAGGGTGTCAAATGAACACCTAGGAATTAATGCAAAGCGATGTGAGCTAAATCACAGAGATAAAAGGAAAAACCCATAATGGTAACTATGCCTAGTAATTCTCAGGAGAAAATGGAACAATTTTCTTTTTCTTTTTTCAATTTTTTTATTTTACTTTAAGTTCCAGGATGCATGTGCAGAATGTGCAGGTTTGTTACATAGATATACATGTACCACGGTTGTTTGCTGCATCTGTCAACCCATCGTAAAGGTTTTAAGGCTCATATGCATTATTTATTTTTCCTAATGCTCTCTCACCCCTTTCCTGCCACCCACTGACAGGCCCCAGTGTGTGTTACTCCCCCCTCTGTGTCCATGTGTGAGGAGAAAAAATACTTAATCCTTAACAAGTCAAAAGGCAATCACTGATGCAAGTTTCTTGTGAATTCTTCCAGAGGTATCCTATGCATAATAGGATGCTTGTGAATATCTCTTTTTTAGGTTGGGATCTTGTTTGTTTATGGGGAAAACATATCCTAACTTGCTATGAAATGCTCTGTACTTATTTTTAATATTTAAATCATTTTCAAAATTATTCTGTATCAGTACATAAAACTTTGTCTCTTTTAAAAGCTGCTTATTGACCTAGGATTTATTCAACCATTAATTTTCAATATAAATGACAAGACATTGAAGTTATGCAAGCAATTGGCCACCTGTTCACCAAACTCATTTCTTCTTCCAGGCCACACAGCAGGGCCTTATTTCCCAGATTCCCTCACACTTTGGTGGGGTCTGGTGACCATGTCCTAGCCAATAAAATGTGAATAGAAATGATGAGTGCCATTTCCAGGCCTGACCCTCCATGCTCTTACCCCTTTCAGCAATTTGACACACATGAGCAAGATGACCTTAGCAAGCTCATGCTGAAAACGATGGAACCACAGAATACAAGGATCCTGAGTTTCTGAATCAGTATTTGAAGGAGAACCACCAATCAATCAGGGACACTCGTGCTGCACTTTACATTAGTGAGTAATCAACTTCAAATGTGTTTTAACAATTTGAGGATTTGTTAGTTACGGTAAATATTATTACATAAAGTAGTTTCCGTTTCTACTACTGTGGAAACAGCAGAGTTGAATTTTACCTGAGCCCTGTGCTCCTGGAAAACAGGAGTGATAAAAGATATGTCCCCACTCTCTTTTGCTCTCTTTTAAAGAGAAGCACACTGCCCCATGGGCCTTAGCCAGACACAAACACTCCAAATTTCCAACTTTTGCCTTACAGTTGACTAACTAAACTCTTTTTTTCCCTTTGAGCAATAGAAACAAAACGTCTATCAACTAAACTTCGGTTAAATGTCTCTCCTTCCCCTAGGTTCACCTTCAGCCTGAGTCAGCATAAACTCCTCCTTAACTGCCCCTTCCAACAGTAAGCTGTCCTGAGAGTTAATATACGTGGTGAGCACATGGTTGGTGTTAAGCAAATGTTGACTATTACTGTGAATGGACTTAGTGGACTTCATCAGTCCACCAGCTTCCTGATGGGAGCCCCAAGCTTCCCTCAATTCTCTTTTTCCTTTCCCTACCCCTTAGCTTCTCCAGACCGCCCATGTCACAGTCCTTCCTAAGAACCCTGGCTTGTGATCCCAAATAACGAAGTAGAGAAAAGCATAAAGGGGAGAAAAAAGACGGAGAAAAACTGACAATGAAAGCCAGCCCTCTGCTACACTCAATCTGAAGTTGGAGCAGAAGTGGAATGCTTAAAAAGGAAAATAAAACTGCCACAAGCTTTAGAACACTCTCATGTAAATTAATGGGTTTAGCACAACCTAAAAAGACATGTCAAAATCAGAGGGAAACAGCTGGGAGCCCTGCTTGAAGTCTTCAGCCAACTTTGGCTATGAACAACTTCGCGCCTTATACAGTTCTCTACTGTCTCCCCTGAGCTTGGCATGGGGCCTGACACATAGTAGGCACTCAATAAAACACTTGATGGATGAATGAAGGAAATACCACACAGATTCTCTGCTGAGAGAATGGAGATCAGAGATCATCTAGTCATAGACTTGGCCATTAATACCAGTCAAAGAGGCCTTGTAAGACATCTTTTTTCTTAGGTTCACAGTCAAATCTCTACATAATTTTTGCAAGAGATTCAACAGGTAGAAAGGCAGAAGACCTTTTGATGAAGGCTTTGTAGTCCTTCATTTACTAGTCTGCTTTAGGGGGGTGATCTAGGCTTTTCTGGATAATTCCCACACATCATGGTCAAAACCCCAAGGAGGTAGTTTCCACTCAATTTTTACCTTTCTCCTCAGTTTCCCTTAAGTCATTGTCTTTTCTTTTTCCATTCTAAATCAGAAAAATACTTGTGAGCCTGTGAAGCCACTTGGGCCCCTTAAAGACAAGGAGAGAGCAGGGTGCAGTGGCTCTTGCCTGTAATCTTAGCACTTTGGGAGGCCGAGGTGTGTGGATCATGAGATCAAGAGATCAAGACCATTCTGGTCAACATGGATGAAACCCCATCTCTACTAAAAATACAAAAAATTAGCTGGGCATGGTGGCGCATGCCTGTAGTCCCAGCTACTTGGGAGGCTGAGGCAGGAGAATCACTTGAACTCAGCAGGCGAAGGTTGCAGTGAGCCAAGATCACACCATTGCACTCCAGCCTGGGTAACAAGAGTGAAACTCCATCTCCCAAAAAAAAAAGGCAAGGAGAGGACAGTGAAGGTCTGAGGAGAGGGAGATACTACAGGAAGGCGTCATGTCCCCTTTAGCTTTCAGTGCAGTGGTCCTGAGGGAAGAGTCAGGCAGCTATAAGAGTTGAGGGTCAGGTAAGGGTTAGGCTAGAAATTCTCTGTAAGTCTCCCAATTCTAACATTCAGTAAAACTGAGCATGCCACCTAACAATATTGCGGTAAGGTTGAGTTTTTCATTGAATTTCTCACTGGTTCTACGTGCTAGGCATAAACATATGTCCCCTAACGCAAATCCCCCTTCATGGAAGGACCTGGTGTCCAGCATGGGGACTGTGATCAGCAAGACAGCTTCCAGCTGTCAGCTGCTTCAGGGTCTAGTTCAGCTGTAGAGCGCTGTCTCACCCGAGGTCATGCCATTCCAGGACAGCCAGCTTCCAGTGACTGGGAAAGGAGGGGTATACAGGCACAGCCATTTGGTCCAAAGCAAGGCACCCTAACAAGCAGTACTTGCCCACAGTTGCCTGCCCCAGGTTGGCTGAAGCTTTGTCAGGCTGGCATCACAGTTCAACTTCTCCCTTAGCCCAATCCTGCTTCCTTTTCCCTTCACAGGTGCTGAGCCCTAATAATTCATCTGTTACCCCAAACTCTGCTGAAAGCATCTGCTTCCAGAAAACCCTACCTATGACATTTTATGTGAGTCCAAAGGGTGAGTTTCTAAATTATTTAGAATAAATAAATGGCCTCCCAAGAGGACTATTTCAAACACCAAGTTTTCACTGGGAGAAGTGAGCTTTATTACGTTAGTTTGCGGAGGGGGGGGGGGGCGGCGGATAACTGCTTCAACACTTAATACATTTCCTTAATGTATTTTAAGGAAGGTATTGTTCCTTAAACAATTGATTGATACATTTTAATGTATCAATACTTAATACATTTTAAGGAAGAGCTTGTGATCCTCTGTTACAGGCAGAAGACAATTCGTGGCTGAGAGAAAATGTTTTGATTCAGAGACGTATGGGCTAAATTTGCCATGAATTTTGTGTCTGTTTGGTGGTGGAAAGTGATGGTGCGTGGTGGGAGCAAAGAGCGAGAAAGCCAATGCAAGTCAAACGACTCGTGCGATTTGAAGGTGGATCTGTTGTGTCACGTCTTGAAGCTGCCACTGCCGCTGGGATGGCAACTCAAGGAAAGGGAAAGGCTGTTTCCAAGGCAATCTAAAGAGCCAATGAGCAACCTCAGCTGCCTCTTTTCTGCAGGGAAATAAGCAATGAGAATAGGACAGCCAAACGGAAATCTCTGTTTTTCAAAACCTGCTAAGTTGTCCTAATTCCCCTGCAAAATAAAAATCTCCTCAAAGAGAACATCTTATGAATATCATAACCTTAACAAAGGTGAACATTGATTTATTGCAGAAGAAATAAAGTCGGAATTAGAAAGAACTTTGCATGGCACACAATGATAGGCATCCTCTGAAAGACACATTTCTGCAGTTACTTGGGCATGTGGTTTAAAACACGCTTTAGAAAGTTTTACTAAATATAGAACTATCATTTATAGTCGGTTAAATTTAATGTTTATGGCTCTTTTTATAAAATGTTGCTTAGGAAAATAACTCCATTTGAAACTAGATCTCTAATTTGTAGCAGACAATATTAGACACTTACCTGCAGTCAAATACAGCCAGAAGTGCCTGGAAATTTACTTTCCTCTGAAGCAGCCCTTGACCAATTATTTACAAATGTAGAGTATGAAGGTTCAGCTCCCTTGTCTGGGAGTAAAAGTAAGAGCTAGTGACACTCCCATCACCAGGTTTAACTTAACCTCCATGGCTCTCAGCAACATGAAGCTGAAGCTTCATATCCTTAATTGGCTCCTACTCCTTCCCTGTCCTTCTTCCCTCACTCTCCTGCCAGTCTCGCCTGGGAAAACTTGTACAATAAATCACTTGCACACAAACCCTGCCCCTGAGTCAGCTTCTAGGGAACCCAATCTAAGACCACTGTATCCCAAATGTACTGGGCCTTACTAGCTTATAGATCATAAAATAAAATTACATTCTTTTTATACCACCAAAATCATAGCATATGCCTCCTTTTATTCTGTTATTCATTCAAAAGATATACTGTGCTAAGAGCTAGGGATATAGAGGCAAATGTAGTTTATCTTTGCAGAGATTAAACTCCAGGTCTCAGAGGCAGATAACAGCCCTCTTTAAGATAACTAGTCAAGTTTGGCACTCCAGTTCCTGAGCCATTTTGGTCCGTCCTGCTTTGACCCCACTCCTTGACCACAGCAGCTTCTATGAAGCCACCCCAGGATGGGTGGCTACTCATCACACTGGCTATTTTTCCGTATGTCCAAACACACCTGTCCTCAAGAAACAAGTATGGCTAAGTTCTGGATAGAAATGGAGAACATGACCTTCTCCTCACTCTGTGCCATGTTTTATACAAGAAATAAAAGCATATAAATATATATATATGTACATGCATATGTTTGCATATATGTATATGTACATATATAAATATATAAATACAATATATACATCTTATTTTTACAAAAAAACTAACAAAAGTAAGGCAAAGGTTGGAAGGGATAGAAATGAAAATATTTCGGAATATACTTTTATACAGTTTTTACTTTTGAAACATATAAATGTTTTACATATTCAAAAAATAAAACTAAAAAATAAAAATGCACTCTCTTAAGCAAAATACAAGTAGAAACAAATGATTCAAATTACATTTCAGTTTGATCAAATGTCCACCCAGAGGAAATAGTTATTTTGAATAACATAAATGCAATCAGATTATTAGTAGAAATACTAGCAATAAAATTGCTAATTAAAATTGTGATCTTAAGACTGTTTTATATACATTTTAGGTAAAGCAAATAAGTCTGCATTAATATTATTGGAAACCAAGGTTTTCAACATAAGACAATACATGACAAAAAAATAAAGAAAAATGTCATAATTTTAATTTAAAACAGTAGGAATTCATTATTCTTAAAATATATGTATGTTCTTATCTCTGTCCACCAAAAGGAGTCAAAAAGCAATAATAGTCCAGAAAGAACAATGACATCTAGCCCCCAAATCTTGGTTTCTAATTCTCCATTAATATACATACTGGGGTTCCCTGGGGGAAAAAAAACAGCGATTTTAGGAAATGTCCAAGATAAGCCAAGTACATCTTATTATGTCAAAAAACAAAACAGCACTCAAAAACTAACAGAGTCATGTTGAAAGGACCCAGAAGCCAGCTTGCAGTTTCATCTACTGGCCTTTAAAACAAACGTGAGCATCAAAAAGAGTAACTGTGATGGCTCTAATATTCTGAATAAACATACATCCATGAATTCATAATGAAACTCAAGAAAGACAGGAAAAGGAGAAGAAAGAAAAAGAAAGCTTTTATTTCATAATAAATGTAAAAGGAATAATGGAATTTCAGAAAATTACCACATTGCTATTCCTACTGTAAAATTAGTCATAGGTGAGAATCCTTAATGGTTGCTAAAACCATGGAGTGAAAAGTCTCCACAGATTACTTATGAATAGAAAAGGGAAAAATGTACTCATATAATGGAGCAATCTGGTAGTCACCACCTTAACCAAGTGACCAAACCTGAGTTTCTGATAGCAGGACAACCTGACCTTGCCTGTCTTATTATACAGTGCAATAAGAAATATACAATATGTATGAAATATTCTTGCCAAACAGATTTAACTGAAATCTAATCAAGCTTCTAGACCTACTTCTGATTTATAGACAAGGAAATAGCAGTACAAGTTCAATGACACCATAAAGAAGCAAGCAGAAAAATCTAGAATTTGGGACATTTTACATGACAGCTGGCTGGACTCTTTAAAAATCAGTGTAAAAAAATGACTATATATTCTAGATTAAGAGACACTAAATATCCACAACAACCAAATGCAACGTGTGCACCCTTAATCCTGATTTTAAAAATAAGTATATACATTACATTTTTGAAACAATTGAAGAAAATTGAATATGGATTGGATACTAAATATTATACAACGATTGTTATTTTAGATAACAACATTGTATATGTGTAGGACAATGTTCTTATTTTTAAAGTGATGCATGCTGGTACACATAGGAGTGATTTATGGTAGCTACAACCTACTACCAAATGGTTCCACAAAATATTAGATACAGAAAGGGATGAAGCAAATATGGCAAAATGTTCACAAATGTTGAATATAGGTGGAGGGTATACAAATATTCACTGTACAGTTCTTTTCATTTTTCTGGTGCTTAAAATTTTTCAAAATAAAGAGATGAGAATGAAAACAAGATCATAGGACTCCATGATGGGTATGGGTCGTCACCAAGGAGTCATATCAACAATTCCCAGATGGCCATTTATCATCCCTTTGTAGTTATTATAAATCCAAAATACACCACTGATGGGTGAAACAACTTAAATTTAGAAGGACACTAAGACCTTAACTATGCTTTAGACCTTAACCATGAAGATTTTAGAAAAACCTATCAATTTTCTCAAGTAGCTCCTCAAGTTATGTCACTCAAGAAATATATGGCTTTCTTTAAACTTGAGCCACTTTCAGATATTCCTTTGTTTATAAAATTGGCTGAAGCATTTGTGAAGGTTTGAGGTGTCATTTGCCTCTTGCCAGTATCAAACGAGGTACTGGATTGTGTCCGAACAATCTGCAGTTTCTATAAATACTTGATAAGATCTACTTTGTCTATTTAAAATAGAAAATCATTCGGACTCTGCTAGAAGAGAAAATGTTCTTTTTATTCAAGTAACAAGTATCTTACCTGCTTATTCAGTTTTCTAGATTCTACTACTTTTAACATGAAAATGAACTCATATCATGCAAAGGACCTTGTGGATTCCAACATCATCTTTTGCAAATAAAGACACAGATCTGCAGAGCTTAAATGGCTTGTAGGGGTCACACAGTGAACTAATAGTAAATTAGGACTAGATACAAGGCTTTTGAACCTCAGTAAAAATATCAAGATTTCTACACAATATTGTTCTATCACTTACTGTGTGATCTTGGATAGATTGCTTAACCTCTCCAAGCCTTGGAGGTAATACTGTGGCAGCTGCCTCACATATCTAGCACCATGATTCCTCAAGCCACCTCTGATTTCAGATGCAGCTGTGATGAACACTTCTGTGAGAGTTCACTCTATGGAAGTTCACTTCTGTGAGAGTTCAAGGTCACCTTATGCTAACAGCTCTCCACCTCAAACATTGACTGCCTGTCCCTTCCATCCAGTGCCCCTCCCTCTTTGTCTTCCTCATCTGAAGGGAAAAGGAGAGGCTCTCAGAAGTCAACCAAGAGCTGGCCACTTGCCTACTTGAGTTTATTATAAAATGAAGAAATTCTAAAGCAAGTTACAAAAATGATCATATATTAAGAGTTTATGTTAAATGAATTGGTGACAAAAAATGTTGTTATATTTATAGAATTTATTTTTTAAGATCAATTCATAGCTATAACACAAAGTGTGGTCCCACAATAAATCACATGTTTAAAGCTTGGGATGAACATCTCATTTCAATTCTGTCCAAGTGTAACTATGTGAATAATTTATTTGAAAATAACATCAGAGGCCGGGTATGGTGGCTCAAGCCTGTAATCCCAGCATTTTGGGCAGCCAAGGCGGACGGATCACAAGATCAAGAGATCGAGACCATCCTGGCCAACATGGTGAAACCCCGTCTTCACTAAAAATACAAAAAAGTTAGCTGGGCGTGGTGGTGCGCACCTGTAGTCCCAGCTACCCAGGAGGCTGAGGCAGGAGAATTGCTTGAATCCGGGAGGGGGAGGTGGCAGTGAGCCAAGATTGCCCCACTGCACTCCAGCCTGGCACCTGACAATAGAGAAAGACTCTGTCTCAAAAAAAAAAAAAAAAAAAAAAAAAAAGAAAAGAAAAGAAAAGAAAAAGAAAATAACATCAGAGGTCTAAATGTAAAGCCCTTTATGCATGTGACGCTGAGGCTGCAAATTCCACCTCACTCAAACATTTGTGACCAGGGTTCTGTTAAGAAACATTGAAACTGGAATGAATCCAATGTCTGTAAACTAGGGTATGATAAATTGTAGGACATCAGACAATAGACTACTACTCACCAATCAAAGGAAATCACTTCTGATAAATACAAAAATGTAGATGAATATTCAGAGCATTATGGTAGAGAAAGAAGCCCAAGACACAGAAAAAGGCATACTCTATGACCCCATATATTTAAAATTGTTAAAAAAAGCAAAACTGTAGGGACACAAATCAGATCAGTGGTTGACAGGGAGAGGCTTTACTAAAAAATGGCAAAAGAAAACTTTGATATACCTGCGTCTTAGTCCATTTGTATTGCTATAAAGGAATACCTGTGGTAGGCATTATAAAGGTATTCCTTTATAGCAACAAAAATGGACTAAGATGCTACTCTATCAAAGAGTTTTCTCTTACTGCCTTGCAGTCAGGCCTCTCCCAGTCCCTGTCAACCACTGACCTGGTTTATAAAGGTTTATTTGGCTCACATTTCTGCAGGCTATAGAGGAAGAATGGCACCAGCATCTGCTTCTGGTCAGAGCCTCAGGTTGCCTCCACTCATGGTGGAAGGCAAAGGGGAACTGGCATGTGAAGATCACATGGTTAAAGAGAAAGCAAAAGAGAGGAGAGGTGTCGGACTCTTTTTAACAACTAGCTCTCACAGGAGTTAACAGAACAAGAACTTATTACCCCAAGGATGGCACCAAGGCATTCATAAGGGATCCACCCCATGACCCAAACACCTCTCATTAAGCCCCACCTCCAACAATGGGGATCAAAATTTCGACATGAGGTTTGGGGGACAAACATCCAAACTAGAGCAAGTGGAAATTTTCTATAACTTGATCATGATGATTATTACATGACAACATAAATTTGTTAAAACTCATTGAACTGTACATTAGACATAGTAAAATTGGTTGCATGTACATTATACCTCAATATTCCTAAAATGAAAGTGAACCTGCAGTAAGCAAACAAAATATATATACTTGAAAATTTATTAATATAAACTTATGTTTTCTCATAAAAGAAAACAGGAATGTGCCTACAGAAAACTTTGCACCTTGCCCGTCTTCAAATTTACACTCCACTTCTGCTTTTCTCTATATTTTGAGGGGAAAATTATCTAATTTTCACATAAATCAAAAAGGAAAAGTGATGGGCAGAATGGGACCAATGTACGTGTCCACAAGTGAATCAAATTGAGTGACTTTCTATGATGATTTTCTCCAAAATTCCCTCCTATATTAACAACAACAACAACAACAAAAAATTGCAACATTCTTTTCTCGCTTTTGCATGTGTTTTTTTTGTTTGTTTGGTTTGGGTTTTTTGTTTTTTCAGAAATCTGGATTCTGGAATACTATTGCAGCATATACGATTCTAAGAAAGAAGTTCTAGAATTATATGCCAGTGCATTTCAACAATAACAAAATAGTTCCTAGTGGCTAACACCTAGAGGAGTGGGAGAACCGAGAGAGATTTCAGGTATTGTACTAATGCAGACTCAAAAATACACAGTTGAGGCCGGGTGCAGTGGCTCACGTCTGTAATCCCAGAACTTTAGCAAGTCAAGATCAGAGGATTATCTGAGGTAAGAGTTTGAGACCAGCCTGACCAACATGGCAACACCCATCTCCACTAAAAATATAAAAATTAGCTGGGGCCGGGTGCGGTGGCTCAAGCCTATAATCCCAGCACTTTGGGGGGCCGAGGCGGGTGGATCACAATGTCAAGAGATCGAGACCATCCTGGTCAACATGGTGAAACCCCATCTCTACTAAAAATACAAAAATCAGCTGGGCATGGTGGCACGTGCCTGTAATCTCAGCTACTCATGGGACTGAAGCAGGAGAATTGCTTGAACCTGAGAGGCAGAAGTTGTAGTGAGCCAAGATCATGCCACTGCACTCCAGCCTGGGTGCAGTGCAAGACTCCGTCTCAAAAAAAAAAAAAAAAAATGATAATACACAGTGGAGACAGGAAAATCGGACAAAGATTTCAGAGTGACGAACAAGAAACCAGAGAGTTTAGAATCCCCAGTCTCTGACCTCTTAATTAATAGAGACAGAAGGAAGAAAGAAAGGAGAGGACTGAAAAAGACAGAAGGAAGACCTAACACAGGCAGCTAAATCATCCATACTTGATTCTCAAATGCAATTCATAAGATATTCAAATGCAATTCCTATAGGCCTATAATCACCTTTCCTTGTGCCATCTTTATCTAGCTTTTAATACATGCACATGGACATAGAAAGTGGAAAATAGACACTGGAGACTCAGAAAGGTTGGGGGATAAGAGCAGAGGCAAGGGATGAGAAATTACCTAACAGGTACAATGTACACTATTCAGGTAATGGTTACACGAAATGCCCAGATTTCACCCCTATGCAATATAAGAATGTAACAAAACTGTATTTGTACCCCCTAAATCTATAAAAAGAAATTGAACGAGTTGGGAAGCCTTCCCTCTTTATTTCTAAAACCTATATCTAACAGTAATTTTCTTTCCTTGAAAATTTGTTAGAACTCTCACAGAAAGCCTTCTTTGTCTATGGTTTTTTGGGAAGTTGAGATAGGGATGAGAGTCTTTGATTACTATTTTAAATACAAATGTTCTTCTTGTATTAATTTTATTAACTTTATATTTTTCAAGAAACTTAGAGCATCTAATTTTTTTTAATATTTACTAATTATCATTTTTTAGGGTTTGGAAAAATAGATTTTATTATCTTCAAACTATAGAGGAAAATCCTAAATAAATTTCTCATTGCTACTGATTTGGTATTACTGTGTACAGAGTTTCCTAGTTCATCTTCAAAATTATAGCCTCAGTTTATTTCTTTTTAATTTAATTTTCTATAAGAAAGAGGTGTGATTTTTCTCCATTTACTTATTCAGTTGTAT
>NW_016107469.1:1139078-1161858 GCF_001604975.1 Cebus imitator
TTTTGGGGTACATGTGAAGAACATGCAAGATTGTTGCATAGGTACATACATGGCAGTGTGATTTGCTGCCTTCCTCCCCATCACCTATATCTGACATTTCTCCCCATGCTATCTCTCCCCAACTCTCCACCGCCCGCTGTCCTTCCTATTTCTCCCTAACAGACCACAGTGTGTGATGCTCCCCTCCCTGTGTCCATGTGTTCTCATTGTTTAACACCCGCCTATGAGTGAGAACATGCGGTGTTTGATTTTCTGTTCTTGTGTCAGTTTGCTGAGAATGACGGTTTCCAGGTTCATCCATGAAACTGGAAGATCATCCATGAAACACAGATCATTTTTTAAATCATCCTGTGAAGGAAGATTCTAGGTTACCGCCCTCCAGAGAACTTCAGAAGCCCTCTGCTATTACAGTCTCTGCCCCTCTTGGCACTAATCTTGCTCAGTTCCTGACTCTCTCCATTCTAGTACCTAAACTTCAAGGCAGAGAAGGTGTTCTTGGCTGGTAAGCATTCAAATCAAAGAGCATTGTAAAAAGCCATTATCTCCTTGCTCGGGCTTATGTAAATTTTGCCTCTGTTGATAGATAGGGTTTTCCACGACTTCAAAAGCAGAGAAATTGAGTAGGGCATTCAAAGGCAGCAAATGTGCACTCAGGGTATGGAAAGAAATAGTCACATACAACACCTTCATTTCCAGGGTCCCCATAGCAAAGACCCACTTCTGTGAAAGACCCTCCTGAGACACAGGCAAATTAGGTAATTCTTGACTAAAGACAGTTTATTCCCATCGATTAAAAGGAAGAGCCACTTAGCGCTGCCCTTTCAACATTCCCTTTCCCTTCATGTTCGACTGGAGTTTCAGCTTTCATCCTCACTCCTAAAGTTCTGATTCTCTAACATCCTAATGAAAATGTAATCATTTTAAAAATACATGTAATCCAGATATCAGCTGCCATTGACCTATTTCTTATCATCTAGATAAAGATAGATTAAAATGTCCACGTTATGGATAATGGAAAAAAATGCAATCCTAAGCAGCATCCTAAGGATTTCTGCCCATTTCTGGCGCAGGGGTAGACTGAGGTGGGGGCTCTCGGGTGGCTGCTTCTACCTCTGCCTCTGCTGAGTAAATAGGGGAGATCAGGGATCCACTCCTCATCTACTCCCAACGAACTCAACCCTAATTTGCCCTGGGCTGTCCTTGTCTTTAATTTCTACCCAACACACCTTCTAATCAAGGCATTTGAAGTGGAGAGAAAATATTATTGAAGGTTTTAGAAAAATCTGCATTGTGCGACAAAAATATAAAATTCAATAATAAATATTTGTATTGCTAAAGGTCCCCTGGCCATTTCTCTAACTTAGATACCAGCCTCCCTTCATGTTGTTGCCTCTCCTCTCTTCTTTCTGCTTCCACTTTGTTTCCTCCTCCACCTTCAGACCCCTTTCAATTCCTTTTCGTTCCCAGGGCATACTACTTCAGTATAACAAGTTAGCTTTGGATCCTGCAGACCTCACACACCACCTTATGGTCTCACCTTCACTTCAAGTAGCTTATCCAGGTATTTTTGCTCTTCTAAATATATCCGTAGCTATATTTCAACATGTCTTCATCAGATCAGTTTTAAGATTTGGAAACATCTGCCCTGTGAAATTATGATACCCTTTTTCTTTCCTTTTTTCCATCCTTTCTGCCATCCCATACTCCTTCCATTTTTACCCCTCCTTTCAATGTCCTTTATCACTTCCTTGCTACCATCTCATCTAAAGAAGAAAAGAATTAAATGTTTCATTTTCATAGTGACTTGTTGCACCATCTCTACCTAATAGCCAAATGTGAGCTAATGCTATAATGTTTCTTTTTTCTCTGGGGTATTTACATTCTGGGGTAAAAAAGCTAGAATATTGCCAAGCCAACCAAAGCAAGTAAATATGGATACATCCCAAACTTGAGCACAGGGCACCGTTATCTAAAACCAAGAGCATTCCCACTGGCCAACATTGGGCAAGACCAACAGGTTAGTCTTCCTCTAAACAAGAGATGTGATTTAGAGGAATCCAAAACTAAAGAAAAAGTAGACAGATGTTGTGACCTGTCTCCGTATCTATTAGAATCTCAGCATCTTAACCAAAGGGCAACTAGATTATGATGTACAGCCGAATTACTCATAACCAAGGGGTCTGTTCACTCTTCAGAAGGCGGCCTGGGGGAACAGGCTTTGCTATGCGGTGTCAGAGTGTGTGTTACGACCAGGAAGGGGAGCTTGCTCTTCCCAGGACCCCACCACCAGGAAGCAGTCATCTTTCCTTCCCCTGAACTCACCCAGGGGCCCTTAATCTATGCCTCCCTCATGCTCTTACCCTCCTTCTACCTTGTTACATTGCCTTTGCACCTTTGCTCCCAGTTAGAGGTGGGTTTCCTAAGGGCCTTGGTACTTGCTCTCCTCTCAAATAAATGTGTATCTGCTCAAATGTCTCCTCAGAAAGGCGTTTCCTACCCAGCCTATGTAAAAGCAATACACTCTCTATCCCCAACATCTCTCTTCCCATTCCTGCTTTATTTATATCTATGCTCACTCTCAGCACTACTTGACATACGATTTTTTTATCTGTTTGGGGTTTCTTTTTGTCTGTCTTCCAAGTGCACCCCCTGGAATACAAATCCCTGAGAAAAGAGACTTTACTGTGTACCCTGCTCTGTTTCCAGCATGTGTAATAGAGCCTGACACAGGATAGTTGCTGAATATTCATCAAATGGATGAATAAATCCATCATAATATTTATTCATCCATCTATATATCCCCCACAATACTTAAAACAGGGCTTAGCATTTCTTGAGAACCCAGTAATTGTTGAAGGGTGGAAAGGGGAAAAGGTGGTAGAGAATAAAAAGGGAGAGAAAGATGGGTAAGTAGAAGGAAGGGAGGGGGAAGGAGAGAGGAAGGAGAGAAGACAGAAGGACTCAATGGCTAAATAAGTGAATAAATGAATAGGTTCTACATAAGCAACATGTCACCTTGGGAAATTACGGGAAAGAATGCAAGTGTCATTAAGAACAACTGATGCAAGAAACAAGAGGCCCAGATAGTTGCTCATTTCCTTGGTAGAGTGATTTACTGCAGCGAGTCAAGATGCAAGGAAAATTACTGTAGGAAAACTCCATCCTACAGTCTGGCCAAGTGAAATATTAGACAATGTTAGGCATTAGTACTGCTTGGCCAAGAGCCACGGAGCTAATTGTTACTTGTTGTTTGAGCCTTTTAAGATTATACCATTAAAACCTTGCATTTTTAATATAATACATGTCTATGAACCCCATAATTAGAGATGGCCTAGCAAATTAAGAAAATTACCTTTTTATAAAGAAGACATGAGGAAACTGAACCAGTTTAGGAAATTATTCAACTGCTGCAGTAAAAAATCAATTCATATTTTCTCCCTGTCTTTTTAAATATCTTTTGGCCATAAAGCCATTCCTCTTCAGCCCATTTAAGTCTTATCAGCCAAGCCATGCTGACTAACCTTCATGTTCAAGCTGTTCAGCCATTAGGTCCATGTGAAAATGCTAATGAACAACAGAAAGACACCGAAGGTATCCATGAGATAGCAAACTACAGTGCCTAAGTTCAGGATCTGCAATCAGATCCCTGAATTCATACCCTGGATCTGTCTTTTAATTGTTGTGTGACCTTGAGCAAGCTATTTTATCTCTTAAGTCTGAGTTTTTAACAGTAAAATGTGGACCCCTTACTTCAAAAACGTACACTGGATATTTGTAACCATACTGTTTCCACCGGTCCATGTCTACTCACATGAAATTCAAATCACATTTTCCCATAAAGCACAAATGCCTAATTGATGAAGGATAATGTGACTTCCCAAGATAAGAGCTCTGATCTCTCCATCCCTCCTACCTCCTGAAGAGCCAAAATGCTACTCCTTTCTCAGAGGGGATGGAAACAAGCAGGGGGCAGCTTGCCCTAGAATACTACAGCCTGAAGGTGAGAGAGCCATGCTGACCACCTTGACCCTGTCTGCAGTCCTGCTGAGTGATCTTCCCAAGCCAACTGTTTTTTCTCACGCTTGTGGAAGCTGTAAGAAACCATTCCATTAGCTCCACCAACTTCAGCCCATTAATTTGTCCTGCTTTCCTGCTCCAGATCCAACAAGAGAGGGATCATACTGCTGAAGCAAAAAGGAATCTCCCACCCATTATGGTGCCCATGTGCACGGTGACAACAGGAAGACTTCTATAGGAAGAGAATCAAGAAACACTGAAATTCAAAAAAAGAAAAAAAAAGGCTAATTTAAGCCTGCACATGTCCAGAAAAAAGCTCCCAGGTAATAGTTTGACAAACACAATGCACTGGAAAAAAAAAAAATGATAAACTTGAGGATTCAGAAAAACAAGGGCACAGTTAGTTTCTAAAGAACAAAGTCACATTTGGAGGTTGCTGAGATAATTCCAGTTGCAATGCATTCCCTGTGGAGGAAAATCTGGATTCAAAAAGAAACATTCTCTACATCTTGAGTATTTAAAAACTTGGATTTACTTGAACTTTTAGGCTAACCATCTGCCAGAAGTTGAAGCCTGTTTTCTTATATAATCAAAACCTGGGTACAGCTGGTATTAATAATACATCTGTATTACCCATAATTGCTTCAAGCTTCATTTTGGCACAAGTAAGGAAAATCATAATCCTTTGAAAAGTCCATAGTTTATTCTGTTTAAAGCTACTGTTAGAATTAAAACATTTTCATTCTTCTCCATTCAATTAACCTGAAATCCAAAATGCATTTCTTTTGATTGTGTCAACTTTTATCTTTCATTTCACATACATAAGTAGTAAGTTTGAGTATTTAGCAGATAGAAAAATTTATGTATTTTGGTTGCCAAATACCTTTAAAATCCTTAAAATATGCAAAATAGCATGACACTTATGCAAAGGTCATATGTAAAGTGGCTTGAGCCATCTGGGTGGAAGCTAAGAGCTCACAAATAATTGAAGGTCAGAGATGGTGGCATAGAAAAATAGAGGTTGATTATTGCAACTATAGCTGCCCAGTGGGCTGCTGTTGTTTTTTTACTGCCAACTGGTCCCAGCTGTGAGCAGACAAAACCAGACACTCTGCCAAAGGGTAGGGGCTATCATAGCCAGTACCCCCCCAAAGACAGGCATCGCTCTATTTTCAGGCCTTCTCCACACGCCTAGTTTCACATATTTCAGTATCATTCTGCCACTCGTGACTTTTTTGGAAATAATGGAGCCCCCTCAACAAGACTCATTCTTTCCCACCTTTAGCAGAAAAACTGACTCTCCTCATCTCTTGGTGCACTTTCAAGGTATCCCTTCTGAATCCTTGAGGAGGAGGAAAGGGCCAAAGCATGATGTTAGTGTTACTGCCTTTCTTTACCTACACATGGCTGCAAAAATACCAATTCATGACCCAGCCCTCCAGTGCCCAGCTTTCTTAAAAGGACTATAGGTAACTCACCTCCAAACTATACTTCCAAAACCAAAGCATCCTTTATACCTTTCCAATCTTTCAAGCTTCCACCAAAAGGGAAATCTGACACCCGCAACCAGCATCCCTTTACCTCTGTCCTAAAACCGCTCTTCTTAGTATCCCAGTCTTCCCAAGAAAATATGCAGATTATCGGAGGCCACTAAGCCAGAGCCACCTCAAGGCTTCTGTGGGCCAGCTCTTCCTTCTCCTAGGTCTTAAACAAAATGCCTTACCAAGTGGCTCTAGCATATTTGATTGCCCCCCTTATCATTGAACCATGCACATCCAAAGACATAGCCCTTGTCATGGGCCAACTGTGTGCAGGGCTATGCTCCTCCCATGCTATCAGTAAGATACTAACATCTGCAACAACCATGCCTGTATAAGTCCGTTCTCACGCTGCTAATAAAGACATGCCCGAGACTGGGTTTTTTATAAAGGAAAAAGCTTTAATTGACTCACAGGTCAGCATGGCTAAGGAGGCCTCAAGAAACTATTAATTCTGGCAGAAGAGGAAGCAAACACATCCTTCTTCACATGGTGGCAGCAAGGCGACGTCCAGAGCAAAGTGGGGGGAGAGCCCCTTATAAAACCAACAGGTCTCGCGAGAACTCACCATCATGAGAACAGCATGGAGGTAACCACCCTTATGATTCACTTACCTCCCATGGAGTCCCTCCATGTGGATGATGGGAACATGGTTCAGGATGAGATTTGGGTGAGGACACAGCCAAACTGTATTAATGCCTGAGGCAGACTTAGGGGTCCTGTTGATAATAGCACAGGGAAGTTGCAGACGCTCCCCTGTCTTACAGCAATAGATTCAAGTCACAGCAAGGCTTTCTATGGCTGTCCTCCTACTACATGGGCCAAACCATACATCAAATTGACACAACTGGCACATGTGATTATTAGTAAAAGATGAGTTCAAAATGGAATTCTATTGAGGACAAGCAGTGATATAGTTTGGATGTTTGTCCCCAACCAAATCTCATGCTGAATTGTAATCCCCAATGCTGGAAGTGGGGCCTGATGGCAGGTGTTTGGGTCATGGGGGTGAATCCTGTCTTCAGGAAGCGAGTTTTTGCAACATTTGGACATTTAAATGTGTGACACCTCACCTCTCACTCTTTCTTGTTCCTGTTCTTGCCATGTTATGTGCTTGCTCCTCCTTTCCCTTCTGCCACAATTGGAAGCTTCCTGAGGCCTCTGCAGAAGCAGATGCTGCTATGCTTCTTGTACAGCCTTTAGAACCATGAGCCAATTAAACGACTTGTCTCACAAATTATCCAATCTCGGGTAGTTCTTTATAGCAGTGCAAGGACAGCCTAATACAGAAAATTTTTACCAAAGAGTGGGGCATTGCTATAGAGATACCTGAAAATGTGAAAATACTTTTAGAACTGGGTAACAAGAAGAGGCTGGAAGAGTTTGGAGGGCTCAGAAGAAGACAGGAAAATGAAGGAATGTTTGCAACTTCTTAGACTGGTTAAATGGTCGTGACCAAAATGCTGATAGTGATACGGACAGAGAAGGCCAGGCTAAGCAGGTCTGAGGTAGAAATGTGAAACTTATTGGGAACTGGAGCAAAGGTCATGCATTTTATGGAGGTAACCACCCCCATCATTCAGTTACCACCCATGGGGTCTCTCCATATGGATTATGGAAACTATAGTTCAAGCTGAGATTTGGGTGGGGACACAACCAAACCATATGTGGCTGCACTGTGCCTCTGTCCTAGGGCTCTGTGGAAGTTTTAACTCCAGAGTGATGATTTAGGGTATCTGGTAGAAGAAATTTCTAAACAGCAAAGCATTTAAAATGTGGCCTGGCTGCTTCTAACAATCCATGCTCAGATGCAGGAGAAATGCAATAACTTAAATCTGGAAGTATATTTAAACAGGAATAGGAGCATAAAAATTTGGCAAGTTTGAAGCCTAGGCATGTAGTAGAGAAAGAAAAGGCTTTTTCTGGAGAGGAATTCAAGCAGGCTCTGAAGCAACCACTTGCTACATATTTGCTTAACTAAAAGGAAGACAAGGGCTAATATGTAACACAATTAAGAAAAGTCCTCAAAGGCATTTCAGAGAACTTCATGGCAGCCCTCTCATCAAAGGCTCAGAGATGTAGAGGAAAGAATGGTTTTGTGGGCCAGGCCCAGGGGTCTTGCTGCCCTGTATGGCCTCAGGAAAGTATTCCTTACATTCTAGCTGCTCTGGCTCCAGCTGTGACTCAAAGGGCTGAGGTACAGCTTCAGCTGCCACTTTGTAAACTACAAGCCACAGGCCTTGGCAGCTTCCACATGGTTTACGCCTATAGGCACATACAGTACAAAACTGATGGGATTCTCGGCAGTCTCTGCCCAGATTTCAGAGGGTATATGAAGAAGCCTGGTGTCTAGGCAGCAGCCCGTTACAAGGGTGGCGTTCTTACAGAGAACTTCTTTAGGGAAGTATGGGTGGGGAAATGTCAGGTTAGAGGCCCCACACAGAGTCTCTCCTGGGGCACCGCCTAGTGGAGTTGTAAGAAGAGGACTACCATATTTCAGACCCAAGAATGGTACATCCACTAATAGCTTGCACCCTGCACCCAGAAAAGTCACAAGTACTCAAAGTCAGCCCATGAGAAATAGTCTTAGGGGGAAGAACCCTGCAAAGCCACATGGGCAGAGCTGCACAAGGCCTTGGGAGCCCAGGATGGGTTTTTATCAGTGTGCCCAGGTTGTGGGATGTAGAGTTAAAGATTATTTTGGAGCTTTAAGATATAATGACTACTCTGCTGAGTTTCAAACTTGTTTAAGGCATGCAGCTCCTTTCTTTTGGCCAGTTTCTCCCTTTTGGAATGACAGTATTTACCCAATGCCTGTAGCCTCATTGTTTCTTGGAGGTAACTAACTTTGTTTTTATTTTACAGGTGCATAAGCGGAAGGAACTCAACTCCAGATGAGACTTTGGACAAGGCCTTAGGATTTGGGACTTTTGAGTTAATGCTGAAATGGGCTAAGACTTTGGGGGACTGTTTGGAAGGCATGATTATATTTTTCAATATGAGAAGGACATGAGATTTGGGAGAAGCCAGGGTTGGAATGATATAGTTTGGATGTGTGCCCCCTAATATCATGTTGAATTATAATCCCCATTGCTGGAGGTAGGGCATGATGGAAGGTGTTTGGGTCATGGGGGCACACCCCTCAAAGCTTAGTGCTGTCTTGGCAATACAGAGTTCTCACAAGAGCATCACTTACAAGTGTGTGGCACCTCCCCGCTCACTCCCCTTTGCTCTCGGCTTCTCACCATCTGATGCACCTCCTTCCCTTTTGCCTTCTGCTGTGATTGGAAGCTTCCTGAGGCCTCCACTGAAGCAGATGCTGCTATGATTCCTGTACAGCCTACAGAACTGTGAGCCAAATAAACTTCTTTTCTTACCAATTACGCAGTCTTCAGTATTTCTTCAAAGCAGTCTAAGAATGGCTTAATAAAAGAAGTCACATTTGGCCAGGTGCAGTGGCTCACATCTGTAATCCCAGCACTTTGGGATCCCAAGGCAAGCAGATCACCTGAGGTCGGGAGTTTGAGACCAGCTTGACCAACATGGAGAAAGCCTGTCTCTACTAAAAATACAAAATTAGACTGGCATGGTGGCACATGCCTGTAATCCCAGCTACTGGGAAGGCTGAGGCAGGAGAACTGCTTGAACCCGGGAGGCGGAGGTTGTGGTGAGCCGAGATCATGCCATTGCATTCCAGCCTGGGCAAAAAGAGTGAAACTCCATCTCAAAAACAAACAAAAAAAAAAACTCAAGCCCAAGAATCCACTGCAGTAATAATTTGAGTGAGAGTTTAGACATTTTTTAATTACCTCTAAACAGATTAATTTGGTTTATTTTTTTAAGTGCAGGTGAATTTAGAAGGAAGAGCTTAAGCATGCCCTGCTGAAGAGCACTTTTATATTGCTATAACAAAGTCCTCAGATAATTGTTTTTGTTTTTCTTAAAGTATCTTTAAGTGTTTTTTACAAGATGCTTTAGACCCGTGACAGTGAAAATCAGCTACTTACCCAACCAGCTTTAACAGTGATACACTACCCAAAGAGATAAATCTGAAACAATGTCAGCAGACAACAAATACCAGAGGACTAGAAACCTACTGAGGAGAGGTGTAGGGACTAGAGAGTTCCAGGGCTAGAATACAGAGGCACACAGTTTGGCCATATGCCTAAAGCAGGTGTGGGAGCTGAGAGGATGCCTTGCACACTCAGTGAATCCCCAATGCACCTGCTTCCTCCCTCTGCCGCCTTCCCCTAACCCTTCCAACAGCTCTCTGGAGAGCTGAGTCGAAATAAGACAGAAGTCAAGCCTGATATCCAAGGATACCAAGGAAAGGAATAGCATGAACTAACCCTAAAGGGTAAGTCTCCATTTCCCCCAAAGAAGACTGTAGAAACAGCGCCCACTTGAAATTCTGAAGGAAAACAGAAAGTAGAGGAAGGGAAGGAGAGAAAGAATTAGAATTCCAGCTGAGGGGAGGGATGGGGGTGGAACAAAAGGTTCACTCGAAACTTCGAAACTAGATATTGTGTCATCAGCCTTTCCTTTATTCCAGAGTCTTTTACAAAGTTAATTTATTATCACTTTCCAAACTAGGCCTTTGGGTAATTTAAGTACTTTCGCCATCGCCCCTGGGCAAACTGAAACGTACCAGGAAACCGGAGAGTTCCTGCACTTTAGGTTGTGTAAGTCGCTTGGTAAATGATTAGCAGCCAACGCTGAAAACTGCATAGAACTCAGACCTAAGAGATAGCTGATGAATGTTTTCATTTCCATTTTTTTATTCCATTGTGTCTTAGAATTAGTGAAGTTTTTTTTTGTTTGTTTGTTTTGGTTTGGTTTTTTTAATGCTGTGTTCTGTTTTTTTTTGTTTTTGATTTTTGGTTTTTTTCTTTATGTGAAGCCTGGTAAACAGGCTGCTCCGGACCCTGGAAACTTATCACAAATAGCCCAGCGCCCTCTATCGGCCTCCCCACCACTCTGCCTCTCCACGGCCTCAGCAGCTACCTGGCTTGTTTTTAAACATTCTGCAACCACAGCTCTGCCACAAGTGGTAAATTAGTGGCTTCAGAAAAGTACTGTTTGGGTTGAACACAAATCACTTGATAAGCAAAAGAAGAAATAAGTAATGGACTCTAAAATCAAGCAGTAAAATTATTTATGGCAGGGCCAATTATGTCATTTTCCTGTTTTGAAAACATTTAATTTTTCTTAAAAATGGCTTTGTTACATGGCTGAATTACCAATAATTGTGGCTGGACACAACTTGCTTCAGAAGCAGACAGGGAACTGACCCAAATCTAACCAAAATGACTCAGCAAACAGCAGGTGATGAGACTGTCATGCCAGCCTATGAAGGAAAAATAAAACAAATTTTCTCCAGGTTCACATCACCTTAAGACCGATCTGGAAATGGGTTTAGGAGTGTCATCAGGTGAGAGGTAGAAGCTCCTTAAGGAGGACAAATGGACATTTCAGAGATCAACCTATTCGAACTCCTAAGGAATCATTTCTTGGCATGTACCTTTAACCCTATAGTCCTTGACTCTTGAAATGTTTTTTCAAAATGACATAGGATGCCCCTTTTTTGTTGTTTGTTTGTTTCAATAGAAGACTCTGTCCTCTATACAAGGTTCATTTTACCCCCATATGTGAAGAAATTACAACTTCCAATTTTTCTACCAAAAAAAGGTAATAATATGAGTAATTTTAATCTGAGACCAGTTAAGTCTCCATGTAAAACAAAAAAGCACATCGTCTCCCCATCTCCCTTTCTGATTGATCTGTTCCTAGGGCTTGAGACCTCCTAAGTGAGATTTCCTTGCAACACAATACAGATATCAGGATATGACTTTTCTTGTCTCTAAAACAGTGGATTGTGGTTGTACCTCAGCAAATCATTTATGTGCCAAGCATTGGGCAAAGGTTGGAGGAACAAAAATAAGTAAAACACAGTCCCCACCCACAAGGATCTCACTCAAGTAGGATACAAAGACAAGTGAACATAATTAGAATATAACACTGTAAACGCAATGATAAAAATACACAGAGAGTAGGAGCAGAAAAGATTCTAGCAAAAACTCGTGATTTCAAAGCAGTAATTTGTATTGCAACCCCAAATTCCTCACTTTCATTCAGCGAGGATCTGGGGACTGCCTGGACTCCTCTAATTCACCAAGGAAAGAGCTGGAGATAAATATGTTAACTGAAGTATGATTTTCTCCTAGTTAGAAACGCACCCAACCTAAAAAGCAAGCTATTCAGAAACACAGGAGAGGAGTTTCAAGGAGAGGACGGTAGGACATGTCAGAGATGAGGTCAAGAAAAATTCAGACTGAAAGGATTGCTGCATTTGGCTGTAAAAAGGTCAATGCTGAGTTTAGGACAGTCACTCAGTACAGTGATAAATACAAGATGCCAGGCTCAAAGAAGACATATGTAAAAAGGAAAGAAACACAGCGGGCACAGATACTACTGTCGGTCACTATGGCAGTAGCATTTACCGTAAGGGAGCGCCATGGGAGACAGCACAGGGGAGTGTTTTCCTTGGGGACAGTAATCCTTTCTGTGGGGCAGAGGCTGAGCATGTAGGCTCTCCAGTCACGGACACCTGGGTTTAGGTTTCAGCTGTGCCGAATAGATAAACTAGCCATGGCAGACCTCTGCCAAATAGCATCATCACAGCATATAGCTTGTAGAAAAAGTATGAATATATACACATATATATATGTACCTCGTAGAAAAAGTAACTGCCTTACGATAGAGTCATTACTCAATGTAGAAACTGGAAAGGAGTCAGAGAAGCCACCATACGTCTTCAGTTCTAAAACTCCTATTTTAACATCTCCGAAATCAGGATACATCACAGTTTGTCAGCATCTTCTCCTCTTAGCAGAACATAAAATGTCTCAGGTAATAATCAATGACATCTTAGATTTAATGGAAGAATTAGTCCCTAACCCTGAAGCAGTTAAATAACTGGCCTAGCTTTGTGCAAACTGGCTTGTAAAGAAATGATGAAGTGAACGTTTTGCTTAAATTCATGAGGGTTTTTTAAAGTCTTCTGGGTCCTGGCCAGGGACAGTGGCTCACGCCTGTAATCCCAGCACTTTGGGAGGCCAAGGAGGGCGGATCACCTGAGGTCAGGAGTTCCAGACCAGTCTGGCCAACATCTTGAAACCCCATCTCTATTAAAAATAACAAAACCAAAACAAAAATAGCCGGGCATGGTGGCAGAAGTCTGTAATCCCAGCTCGGGAGACTGAGGCAAGAAAATCACATGAACCCAGGAGACAGAAGTAGCAGTAAGCCAAGATCATGCACCGCACTCCAGCCTGGACAACAGAGTAAGACTCCATCTCAAAAAAAAAAAAAAAAAAGTTTCTGGGTCCTTGCTATTCATAGTATGGTCAACAAGCCAGCAATATCAGCATCATCTGGTAGCTCCTTAGTAATGCGGAATCCCAGGCCCCATTCCAGACCTATGGAATAAGAAACTTCATTTGAACAAGGCCTCCAGGCCAGACATGTTGGCATGCCTGTAATCCCAGCACTTTGGGAGGCTAAGGTATGGGGATTGCTTGGGCTAGGAGTTTGAGACCAGTCTGGGCAACATAGTTAGATACTCCATCTCTACTAAAAATTTTTTAATTTGCCCAGCATGGTGGTATGTATCTGTAGTCCCACCTGTGGGGGAGGTCGAGGTGGCAGGATCACTTGAGCCCAGGGGCTTGAGGCTATAATAAGCTACAATCATACCACTGCACTCTAACCTGGGTGACAGAACAAGATCCCATCTCCATTAAAATTAAATAAATAAAATTAAAAGGCCTTTGGTTATTTTTGTATACAATCAAGTTTGGAAGCTCTTCTAGCCTTTTTGTTTAGTATCAGAGATACTGGTGTAATCAAACATTTTGATTTGTTCCCTTAACTACTCACCAAAATGCTATTATTTCATTAAAAACATAATGGAAAACTGAAGTTAAGTTTATACCTTGAAATATTTTAAGATTCATGTTGTATTTGGGGTTTACTAGAACTGTACATGGAAATTAAAATCTCTGAAAAATCACAGGTAACGGTAACACCAACGTTGCGGAGACAGAAGAGAGTTTTAATTTTTTAAAAATGTTTGTTTCTGTGACATTACTCAATTTGGTTTTGATAAGATGCTCCAAATAAACATATTTGTACTGTTGACTAAATAGAGTCCCAACCAGACTGAACACTTGCTGTGCACAAGGACTGACCATTTTAGCGCTCCAATTAGCCTTACTTCACCAACCTAGGTAAATAACAGGCTAGTAAATATTTGATTGAATATCAAATTATTAGAAATACTGAATTGTTATGCAATGTGTTGTTTGGTGTTATCTACTGTAGACAACACAAATCATTAATATGAAATTTTGTGATACCCTGATTAAGGATAATAGTACAATCGTGACCAGAGGTAGCACAGCTTTGATTATCCTATTATTCTCTATGGTGGATTCAATCAAAAGAGAATGTAAAATTAGGAAGCGTAACTCTGAAATGGAATAGTGAATCCTCCACATAAGAACTTAGATTGGCTGCCAGATGCAAATTGCTGGAGTGATGAATGTGAAAAGATTAGTGGTCCAGATAAACCCCTGGACACTGTTACTTTATAGGGCAAATAAATTAGGTTTTCTATAATTCATGACAGTAGAAGGAATTGAATTTGGCCTCTTTAAAATCTTCTTGGCTTTATTCCACTGAGTAGTCCTATGTGCCTCCTTCAACAGCTACCAGAAACCTGGGGCCCATCCCCAGCTTCTTGAGGTAGGGGTCCCTTTGCCAGCTGGCCAGGACCCAGCCAAGCCCACCGGACTCTCTCTCTCACCCATGGCCTACCTCTGCTCCATGGAGAACACATACATTCTCTCCCTTGCCACCAACAAATTCCAGGATGCAGGCCGATCCCTAAGCAGTAAACCCCTTTGCTGCCTCCATCAGCCAAGCAATCTATCTCTGCCCTCTCAGATTCCCCAGACAGGGTCACATCCCTGGTCTCCTATGCCTGGCAACAGCAGAGGGCACACAGCAAGTGCCCCAAGTAGTGCTGTTAAATCCCTGCATTAGCTGATTCCCTCAGAAGCAGACACTGAGGCAGGGACTCAAGGGCATGGGTATTTAGAAGACAACCTCAGAAGATGCTGGTGGAGAAGTCAGAAGCCTAGATATGGCGGTGATGTGACACAACACCCAGGCCCCTCAGGGAGGAAGGCTGGGCGGTACCAGAGGAGCCCTAGCTGTAGGCCCTCTTTGCAGATTACCTTGGCTGAAGAAAACTGTTTCTCCCAAGATCAGACCCTCTTCCATGGACAGTCTGCACCCAATGACAATTCACTGTAGTTATAAACATCCATCTCTGACCCCAACTTGGGCCATTCCCAAGAGCCTTCCAGCCCTAGAGCTCCCCAGGTGGGTCAGCTGAGGCCTGTGTTTGGACTGCATTACAGCCCAGTTTTTCCCTCTGCCCCCTGTGCCTCACCCTCCCTTCTACAGGTGTTAATCCCAAAAGAAGACCCTAATAAACATCACTCATGCTGCTTCCTGGTGAACCCAACCTGTGACTACAGGACAGAGAAGGAAGCCAATATAGGGTATGTTATCAAGCAAACTCCACTATGGCTATCTGGAGCACGAGTGTACTAGAAAACTTTGAGTAACAGCATAGAACAAGTGCCTCAGAGTCATCCCATCCAAGGGGTGAAGGGGTAGAGGTATTTACTGGCTTAGGACGTCATTCCTTCACACAACTAGCTCACCCCATGCACGGGCAGAGCAGGCCACAGCTGCCACAGAAAGCCTCAGGCAAAAAGTCACTGGCTGGGTGGGAGTCAGGTTGGAGTGCATGGAAATGAGAGATACCAATGGATCTGGGCAGGCCCTGACCAAATCAGCTTCCAGCCATCTGTTCCAATTTAGGCCTGAGACGAATCATCCCTCCAAACAAATGATGCCCTGGACCCAGAGGGAAGGGAGGACCAGAAACAAGAGAGTCTAAGAAATATCTACCACAACAGAAGTGATCTGGGCTTAGAACACAAAGAGTGGCCACATAGCAGGCATTTACTGAGTGAACGATACCTGCCCCACTATTTAGCTATTCTCCCTCATGAACTCATTTAATTCTATGGGTTATTTCTATTTAACAGAAGAGAAACTGAACCTTAGATGGGGGAACCTTCTGCCAGTTAGTAACTTAATCCCAAATCTAACACCAAAACCATACCCCTTTTTTTAAGTAACTTATTTTTCTTCAGCTTGTATTTTTAGTTCTGGGGTACATGTGCAGGATGTACAGGTTTGTTATGTAGGTAAATGTGTGCCTTGGTGGTTTGCTACGGAGATCAACTCATCACCTAGGTATTAAGCCCAGCATCCAGTAGCTATTCTTCTTCATGCTCTCCCTCCCCATCAACCCCACAATAGGCCCCAGTGTGTATTGTTCCCCACAATGTGTCCATGTGTTCTCATCCTTCAGCTCCCACTTACAAGTCAGACTATATGGTGCTTGGTTTTCTGTTCCTGTGTTAGTCTGCTGAGGATAACAGCTTCCAGCTCCATCCATGTTCCTGCAATTAACATGTTCTCATTCCTTTTTATGGCTGCATAGTATTCCATGGTGTACATGTACCACATGTTCTTTATCCAGCCTCTTATTGATGGGTATTTGGGTTGATCCCGTGTCTTTGCACCTGTGAATAGTGCTGCAGTGAACGTACACATGCATGTGTCTTTACAATAGAATGATTTATAATCCTTTGGGTATATACCCAGTAATGGGATTGCTGGATCAAATGGTATTTCTGCTTCCAGATTTTTGAGGAAATTGCCACACTGTCTTCCCATTCCCCACAATGGTTGAACTAATTTACTCGCCCCCTAGCAGTGTAGAAGCATTCTTTTTTCTCCACAACCTCGCCACCATCTGTTGATTCTTGACTTTTTAATAATTGCCATTCTGACTGGCATGAGACGGTTGTGGCAAAACCATATTATCAACCAGACTACAGCTATCATACTTCCCTAGGATCAAGAAATAGATTTCTCAAAAAAGGAACGTCTTCAGTGAGCCTCGGCAGCAAAATGTACTATCCATAAAGCTAAACATCATTCACGATTTTGGGTTGGGCATTTGCTGCTGAGTTTATTCATTTGTTTTGTGTTTAATCTTCTCTGTTACAAAAGTTAGAGTATGCCAGCATATACTTCAAAACATCCAGCCATCCAGGAATACTTACATATTTGACATTAATTAATGCAATTAGTCTAACAAGCAAGAAATTTGGGAACAGGTCCATGTACAATCCTGTCCTTCCCAAGGTATTTGTAATCAGAGTTTAACATTTACATTTCTAAAGAAGTACCAAAATGCAACAGATACCAAATGCCAAAGAGAAGGTCACACCAAAAGGCAGATTTTTCAAGGAAAATGGAAGAAAGCCAACTGAAAGTTCTAAAACCCACAAGGAGAATATAAAAATGTAGGAAGGTTCAAAAGTAAAGATTTGATGTAGATAATTTTCTTCAGGAAAACTGTTCAATGAAACTCCTTCCTCCACTCTAGGGAGAGGGGGTGTTCACGCCTGTTAAAGCAGGTTTAACGGGGCCACTTGAAGAGCTGCATGTGTCACCTGCTGGTGCCTAGCAGAATAAGAGAGGTCTGATTCCTGCCGGGGAAGCCCAATGAGTGATGCTTCTTTGTTAGTGTAATTTGCACAAAAAATAAATGACTATTTCTCATGAGCCAGAGGTGATCTTTGGGTGAAGGAAAGCCCAGATAGCCCTATCGTGGGTCAGGGCTGACAAAGCCACAGAGTCATGAAGGAAACTGTGCGGGCAGAAGCTGTGCATCCGCAGTGGCTTCATGGGGGCTGTGGAAGCGGGCTCAGGTGCCATCCTATTACAGTCGTGTTGGCAGGGTCCAGGGGGCTGAAGACAAAGACAGGCTGAGTCCAGTGACAGGTGCCTCTGAATAACCCACGTGCTAAACATCTGCGCCCCCACCCCCGCCCCCGCCGCCAGAGCTCCATCTGAGACGACTGCATTTCCTGGGCCTCTTCCTTCTAACCCTCCCACCACCCAACCTCCAGATCCCATCCAGGAGGGACCAGAAACTTTGCTTAACAAGCTGAGGTTAGGGAGTAATGCAAAGCAGAAGAAAACCGAAGAGCTCTGTATCCATTTCCCCCTGCAAGTAGCCAGCATGGAAGGTGGGGGAAGAAAATATCATATGATGCCAGGCGCAGTGGCTCATGCCTGCAATCCCAGCACTTTGGGAGGTTGAGGCGGGTGGGTCACAAGGTCAGGAGATCGCGACCATCCTGGCTAACAAGGTGAAACCCTGTCACTACAAAAAATACAAAAAAATGAGGCAGGCATGGTGGTACATGCCTGTAGTCTCAGCTACTTGGGAGGGTGAGGCAGGAGACTTGCTTGAACCCGGAGGCAGAGGTTGCAGTGAGCCGAGATCACACCACTGCACTCCAGCCTGGGCTACAAAGCAGGACTCCATCAGAAAGAGAGAGAGAAATAAAGAAAGTAGGAGGGAGGGAGGGAGGGAGGGAGGGAATTAACAAAAGGAAAGAGAGAGAGAAAGAGAGAAAGAAAGAAAAGCAAAGAAAGAAAAAGAAAGAAAGAGTCATACCATAATAAGCATGTATTGCCACTAGATCAAATTATTTTATTTTATACTATGCAGCCATAAAAACCGATGAGTTTGTGTCCTTTATGGGGACATGGATGAATCTAGAAACCATCATTCTCAGCAAACTGATACAAGAACAGAAAATCAAACGCCACACAGTCTCCCTCATAGGCAGGTGTTGAACAATGAGAACACATGGACACAGGGAGGGGTGCATTACTCACTGGGGTCTGCTGGGGAGGCTAGGGGAGGGACAGCAGGAGGTAGGAGGTTGGGGAGGGATAACATGGGGAGAAATGCCAGATATAGGTAATGGGGGGATGGAGGCAGCAAACCACATTGCCATGTTTGTACCTATGCAACAATCCTGCATGATCTGCACATGTACCCCAGAACCTAAAGTGCAATTAAAAATAATAATAATGAAATAATAAAAGTCAAAAAAAGAGAGAGACAGAGAGAGACAAGGTCTCTCTTTGTCACCTAGGCTGCAGTGCAGTGGCACGACCATAGCTCACTGCAGCCTCAAGCTCCTGGGCTCAAACGTTCCTCTCCCTCAGCCTCTACAGTAGCTAGGACTACAGGAGTACACCTATAGTGTAATGGCTCATTTATTTTTTTAATTTTCTGTAGAGATAGGGTCTGTGTTGCCCAGGCTGGTTTTGAACTCTTGGCCTCAAGAGTGAACTCGAGTGCCTCAGCCTCCCACAGCACTAGGATTACAGGGGTGAACCACCACCTCACCTGACCTATTGTACATTTTAAATTGTCAGAGTTGTTATTTATTCCCTAGCACCAAGCACTCTAACTGCTGAAATGAGATTGTGTTCACAACTTAAAGCAACTGTGACATTGTGATTTCCTGAGAGTAACCAGTAGAATCATGGGTCGGCCAGAAAGGTGACTTCCACTAATAAACGTCATGAGGATGTGTCCCAGTCACAGGCCACACCCCATGGGTTAGGCTCAACTTACAGCTCCATTCCAGCCTACAACATTCTCCCTGGCAGACTCCCCAGCTTCTAAGAACGATAGGAAAAACTGCTACTAAAATATTTATGAAGGGTAGCTGGTTTCATTTCCAAATCTTATTTTCTTATTGATTTTGAAAAGAAATGTAAGCCACTATGTGTCTAAATTGATGGTGCTCTCAACCATCTAACTTCAAGACCTAAGGAATGAACACAAGTGGAAGTGATGGAAGATCAAATCAAGTTACAGACTGAGAATGGCAGACCAAGATAAAGCAAGATGTTCCTCCATCCTGGTCAGGGTCCCCAGGCTTTAGGAGATGTGTCAGGCTCTGCCAAAAGGCCCAGGGAAGGACCTGTTCCTTTCTTCCTCCTCTGACATCAGGATTCAGAAAATTCCTAAATGTTCTTTTCTGGTAAACCATCAAGAGTTAGAACATCTTCCCAGGACTGGGGTTTCAGGCACAAAATAAATAAATAAATAAATAAATAAAAATAAAAAAAAAAGGGAAACATTTACACAGGGCCACAAAACCAGAGAAAAAACAGAAATGGGGAAAACACAAGAATTCAGAGAGTGGTAAAAAGTCTCAGCTTACTTTCAGGGTTTTAAGTGGAGGAGAGAACCTAAGATGGATATAAAAGACATTTTAAAAAGAAACAGACTGTAAATTCTAAAATATAAGTAGACTACTATGAGGCTCTGAAGATTCTGAAGGCTTATCATTTCTTCTTGAAATCCTAACTGATAAATCACAGTTCAGAGCTTATCAGCTGTTCTTTAACTGTTTAAAGTAATCCATGAGGAAATGTTAACTCATGGCTATGTACAGTGTCCAAATAAGTGACATTTCAGAGACTAATTATCGTGGAGGCGGGTGGGGGACATGCTCCCAATTCCACCACAGAAAAACTGCTAAGCTTATGACCCCAATAATTGTTTTGCAAATCATGGAGTGGTTTGTGTTATAGTAATGGGTAAAACCTCACTGTGTTCGCCTAGATCTGGGACATCTGGCTACCCTAACTAACCTTGTCTACTACGCAGAGCATATATCACAGGCCAGGGAGCTATGAGCAGTGAAAGGCACAGAGTTATGAAAATATGTGGCTTTCCAAACACAAGCAAGGGACTACTTCTGTGTATACTGTTTTATTTTTAGACCATCTCCCAACCACTTCTCCGTTATGCTTTGAATTTAGACAACAGCAAGTTTGACACATCTAGTTACGGATAGCTAAAGTTTGTCCTTAAAACAGCATTCAAAACAGGGGACAAAAACCTTACATCTGCTACAAACAAATATTATTTGTCAAAGCAATGTTTTATTATTAAAAACCATTCTAGGAATTGGTCCTTGACCCAGATGATTTGTCTATACATAAAAGACCCAGAAGCAGATGGTTAGAGGAAGCAGTAATAGGTAATATTATTTTATATTTTAAACTGTCAAAAACAATAAAGTATCAAAAGAAAAAACAGATCATGAATATTGAATGGGAAAGCAAACTGCAAAATTGAATATGTAGTGTGATTAGCATTTTTTTTTCCTTTTCAGATGGAGTCTCGTTCTGTTGCCCAGGCTGGAGCGCAGTGGCACAACCTTGGCTCACTGCCACCTCCAGCTCCCAGGTTCAAGCTATTCTCCTGCCTCAGCCTCACATGTAGCTGGAATTACAGGCACCCGCCACCATGCCCGGCTAATTTTTGTATTTTCAGTAGAGATAGGATTTCACCATGTTGGCCAGGCTGGTTTCTAACTCCTGACTTCAGGTGATCCACCTGCCTCAGCCTCCCAAAGTGCTGAGATTACAGGTGTGAGCCACCACACGCAGCGAGATTACCTTAATAAGATTGTTTATATATGTATACACATACAGTTAAAAAAAAAAGACTGATAATTGCCTGGAAGAATATTAAACACTTAATAAAGGTCACCTCTACTGTTTATACTCCTGAATGCTTGGGTTTTATGCCTTTTTAATAAGCAGTCATTTATTTTTTAATTTTTTTAACTAATGACAATACTTTTTGAAATAAGCTTTCTGAGCCTTGCTAGCATGCAAGCTTTTACAGTTTTCTCCCTAGCCATGATAACAGGACATACACACAGTTTATGAAGAAAATTAGACAATGGATTTAAAGTACCTAACTCCACAAGTAGAATAGCAGATGTTGTGTCATCAGAGGCTACTAGTTTTTATTGACTTACAGCATTTTCTAAAACAAAGGATTCAAATTGAAATAGTATTCCAGATTGTCATTTCCTTTCAGGTCTATATGAAATCCGTTACAAATAAAAATAAGGATCTTGGCCAGGTGCAACGACTCATGCTGTAATCCCAGCACTTTGGGAGGCCAAGGCAGGAGGATCCCTTGAACCCAGGAGTTTGAGACCAGCCTGAGCAACATAAGGAGACCTGTTTCTACAAAAAATAAAAGTAAAATATTAGCTAGGTATTGTGACACACACCTTTAGTCCCAGCTACTCAGGAGGCTGAGGTGAGAGGATTGCTTGAGCCCAGGAGTTTCAGGCTGCAGTGAGCTGTGGTCACACCACTACACTCCATCCTGAGCAACAGAAGGAGACCCTGTCTCAAAAATAAAAAATAATGAGGATCTTGAGAAAAACGTGTTTAGGAAAACAATCTACATAATGAATCTCATTAATAATAATGGAGTCTTACAACATTCTGCTCCTTTTGATATTTATTTACTTGTTAGCAGATCCTTGTACAAGGTAAAATTTTAGAAACACTATTTCCTAGATAATAATCCCAACTCCAAGTTCTCCTTCCCCTTATCTCCTTCAAGAGATAAAAAGAACTAAAATAGATTTACAAGAAAAAAACAAACGCATCCAAAAGTGGGCAAAGGATATGAACAGACACTTTTCAAAAGAAGACATATATGAAGCCAACAAACATATGAAAAAATGCTCATCATCACTGGTCATTAGAGAAATACAAATCAAAACCACATTGAGATACCATCTCACGCCTGTTAGAATGGCAATCATTAAGAAATCTGGAGAGAACAGATGCTGGAGAGGATGTGGAGAAGTAGGATCACTTTCACACTGTTGGTGGGAGTGTAAATTATTTCAACCATTGTGGAAGACAGTGTGGCGATTCCTCAAGGCTCTAGAAACAGAAATTCCATTTGACCCAGCAATCCCATTACTGGGTATATACCCAAAGGACTATAAATCATTCCGTTATAAAGACACATGCACACACATGCACCCTTTTTCCTCCACCCCTCCACATCTAAGTAAGATCAAATTCTATGAGTTCTATTTCTTAATACCTGTCCTATCAGTCCCCCATCTCTGTCTCAACTTCTATTGCCTTGGTCAGGTCCTATGAGCTGTTTCCTAGTCTTCTGCAATGCAGAGATAGCATAGTGCATTGTTGTATATTACAGTGAGGGATACCTCAGGTTCTGAAGCTACTTTGGAGGGTTCAAATCCTGCCTCCTGTCTGGTACTAAAAATAGTCACACAGACCAATGGAACAGAAGAGACAGCCCAGAAATAAGGCTGCACACCTACAACCATCTGATCTTTGACAAA
>NW_016107469.1:1162638-1176393 GCF_001604975.1 Cebus imitator
AAGGAAATGAACAGACACTTTCCAAAAAACAACATATAAGCAGCCAACAACCACATGAAAAAATGCTCAGTATCACTCATCATTAGAAAAATGCAGCTCAAAACCACAGTGAGTTACCATCTAGTCAGAATGGCCATTATTAAAAAGCCAAAAAATAAGACATGCTGACAAGGTTGTGGAAAAAGAGGAACACTTATACACTGTTGTTGGGAGTGAAAATTAGTTCAACCATTGTGGAAAGCAACATGGCCATTCCTCAAGGAGCAAAAACAGAACTACAATTTGGCCCAGCAGTCCCATTACTGGGTATATACCCAGAGGAATATAAATCATTCTACCGTAAAGACACATGCATGTGTATGTACATTGTAGCACTTTTCACAATGGCAAAGTCGTGGTACCAACCTTAATGGCCATCAACGGCAGATTAGATAAAGAAAATGTCATACATATACACCACAAAACACTGTGCAGCCATAAAAAAAGAGCAAGACCATGTCCTTTGCAGAAACACAGTCGGAGCTGGAGGCCATTATCCTTAGCAAACTAACTCAAGAACAACGACAACAAAAATACCACATGTTCTCACTTATAAGTGGGATCTAAATGATAGCACGTGGATACAAAGAGGGGAACAGCCGGCACTGGGGCCTCCTTGAGGGTGGAGGGTGAGAGGAGGAAGAGGATGAGAAATAATAACTATTGGGTACGAGGCTTGATACCTGGGTGATGAAATAAACTTTACAATAAACTCCAGTGACATAAATTTACCTAAATAACAAACCGGCACATGTACTGCTGAACCTAACAGAAAAGTTTTTTTAAAAAGAAGAATGTCAGGTATTTCATGTTAAAAACACAAATATTTCTATTATTGTTATTTTATTGTCTTCTAGTTTATGGCAGCAGCTAATAGTGGGGATGAGGTTCTGAGGGCACTGCATGCCAAGTCGGGACAGGCCCAGGATATGGGCTTGGCTGAGGCACACAAGCAGGACCTCCGTCACTCCAACACACAGAGATCATCCATAGCACCACTCTAATGCTTCAGGAAGACCAGAAGGTTCTTAGGAAGCATATGAAATTGCCATTTCATACGTGAAAAACAGCTGAATTATTGCAATTCCACCTGGTTCAATCTGATACTTATATAACAGATACTTTGATATAATATACTTTAATATAATCTCATAGAAATGTGATGTGTTTACACAAGAAAAATACTATCTTTAATCCTATTTTGTTAAGGAACTTTAAAAAGTGGCCCCTCTTCAGTAAGTAATTTTAAGATTTTTCAAAGCCATGTTCGGTAACTATCCGTCATAGTTCATCTTCGTCAAGATCAAGACACTCATTCATCAGCCTCATCGGACTAATCAGGCAAACTCCGATCTAAGCCTCTGTTTCTCCAGTCTTCACTGAACAGCTTTCCTTGGGTTTCTGCCATGATACATGTAACCATCAACTGCTTAATTTTAACCTCTAGATTGCAGAGTTTCTAGCTCCTAAACCTAACGTGAGCATTAAAATCTTAAAGGAGATGCTTCTCCCTGCAGATGTTCTCCTAAAAAGCTGATGACAGTGTCCATTTTCACCCACATAGCCATCTCAGCAGGTTTTCTGGTCGATTTTGAAGGCGTATGGCAACAACAGTGGCAACAGTTGCTGCAGAAACGTCATCTCACAAAATAAAACAGGCTGATAAAAAAGAAAGAGAGCTTCTAGCTTGATGCGGAAGATGCAGGGTGTTCAAACAACCAGATGTTCCCATTTTGCCAATACAGCTTGGTTTTCATAATCGTGTCTTGTGAGCTCCCACTCCAAGTGAGGGAGAGAATCAAAAAGTTCAAACTCAGCTCATGGCTTCTGGTTGACTGTCAGGGAAGAGGAACATTTTTGAATGATTTCCCTGTGTGGCATTACGCATATTTCTAATCCAGAACACCAAGCAGTTTTGGTAGATTCAATAATAAATGGCCTTTTAGGAAACTGAAAGAGTAAGTCAAATGAGACTAATTGGTCTAAGGACTACGCAGACACATTAAAAGGTAGAGCAAGGCTCTCAGTTTAGGAAATGATAAATAAAGAGTTGTGGGGAGGAATATTTCCTCTCCTATCTTAAGGCACTGAAGAGTTGAACTGTAAAGACAGCCAGAATAGAAGAAGTAACATTAATATTTAATCAGCTCCAGCGTCTAAGCTAAACACAAAGAGATTGGGTGGCAGCAATCACAAAAGGTTCGGCCTGGTCAGCTCATATCATCAGAAAAGATAGCAGCGGTTGAATTCTTGTTGTCCCACCATGACACCAGGGCAGTAGGCATCACAGGGGTGGCCCCTGCAGAGGGCATGTGGGTCACCCTGTGAGTCAAGGGAAAAGAGGTAGGCAATACAGAGGGCAGCTATTGCAAGGGGAATACAGAATAAAGACTATTTGTATTTGTTGTTTTAAAACTTACTTTTGGTGTTGGGTTTTTTTTCCAGGGATAGAGTCTTGCTCTATCACCCAGGTTGGAGTGCAGTGGCGCAATCACGGCTCACTGTAACCTTGAACTTCTGGGCTCAAGTGATTCTCCGGCTTCAGCTTCCCAAGCATCTGGCACCACAGGCACATACCACCACATTTGCTAATTTTTTTTAATTCTTTGTAGATACAGGGTCTTACTATGTTGCCCAGGCTCATCTCCAAACCCTGGCCTCATGCAATCCTTCCCTCTCTACCTCCCAAAGAGATGGCGTTACAGCAGGAGCCACTGCACCTGGCTTTTAAGACCATTTTTATCCCTGTTTTTTGTCCCCCAGGGGGACATCTTGGCAATGTCTGAAGACATTTTTGGTTGTCAAAGGAAGAGCAGGGGATGCTACTGGCAGCCAGTCAGTAGACACCAGAGACAATGCTAACTAAACATCCTACAATGCACAAGACACCCTCACAACAAAAAATTCACCAGGCCAAATTGTCAACAGCATTGAGGCTGAGAATCCTTGCTTATCATTAGTCTCAACTCTTGACAGCCTCTGTCTTCTGCAGTCTTTATATATTAATGTCGCTTTGTGCACAGTACATGTAATATGCTTAAATCATTTGCAAACCACATTTTTGCTCAGCAGTATGTCTCTTGGGGTGAGTACAATATGTGTTGGAAAAAAATGCTTTGATCATCTGGGATGAAAGTAAGACCTCAAACAGCACGTTTAAATCATCAAAAATGCTGGCTAAATCTCTTGATAAGAAACATGGGGTTCTTCTCACTCCTAAGTAGGAGTTGAACAATGAGAACTCATGGACACAGGGAGGGGAACGTCACACACAAGGACCTGTCAGGGTGGAGGGCTAAGGACGGGACAGCATTAGGAAAAATACCTAATGCAGATGACAAGGTAATGGGTACAGCAAACCACCATAGCACGCGTATACCTATGTAACAACCCTGCATGTTCTGCACATGTATCCCAGAACTTAGGATATAATTTAAAAAGGAAGAAGAGGAAGCATGGCGTCTGTTTAGTGGAGAACCTTTGGTCTTACTGGGCATTGGAATTAGCTGTTGAGGAGAAGAAGCCCAATGTTGCTCAGGAAAGAAAAATGAGAAAAACTCACAAGGGCAAAGCGACTGAGAAAGGGTTTTGGAGGAGAGCACATGTCTAAAGATGATCTATTAACAGTTGCTTGTGATGGGGTATGCGACATAAATCCCCTCCTCCACCTTTCTCACATTTTCTACTTCAGTCACCGATTATTCTGTACAATCGGAAAGATCTGTGTTGGTTTGTTTCTACTGACCCAAAAGAGACTCTGACTTTGGCATCTACATTGGCCCAGAGACTAATCATGGAAACATTGATCCTAGGCTAGAGTGAACATCTGGGCAGTTAATTTCTTCAGCATTCACAAAGGTATCCCTAAATCCTGAACATCTCCTGTCACTTCAGAAGGGATTTTATTGGCCCAGGAATTATCTGAACTGTGAAAACACTCAGAGATTTCTTACAAAGCAAAAACTTGCTCCTACATTATATTTCTACAACTGTCTCAAACACAAGGCCAACAAAGAATGATACCCTGAGTTGTAATAAATAATGTATGTTTTCATTTACAAGCAAAATGAGAGGCAAAGGCAGCCCAAGGTGATACACTGAATAAAATAATGATGTTGCAGTTACAGCATAGCAAAGTTGAACAAAAGGTAAATGTCGAATGGCTACACCACCCAAGAGAGACAGCAGAGCATAATACAGCATTCAATTCAACCTCTAACACAGCAGGGCTCTGGAAGAGGCAACCAGCTCCCAATGTGAGGAGGCTGGAGCTCCATCTGAAGTACCTGGTACCTGTCTATCTTCCTGGAATCAACACTGCCAGCCATTCAGAGGGTTGCCCTGAAGGACCGTGGGCTGAAAAGAATTGGGAATGGCAGCTCAAATAAACCAAAAACATCAGATTGATTTTTACATTTTGATGCAATTTCACACAAATTCATTTGCAAAAACTGAGTAGATTTGGCTAAAATAAATGAGAAATAGTACTCAACTATTTACAAAGCACTTCCAAAGCAGCCCTTGGAGATACATTTTCTTGCAGTTCCCACGGTAAGCTGGTCTCTCTCAGCAAAATCAGTAAGATGGGTAGGAGGTTGGAAAGTAGAAGGCAGTGTTGGCAGCCCCTGGTTTCAGGTGTCAATGAGGCAGAGAAAATAGCTGCAGTCTAGCCTTCTGGAATGCCAACACCAACCCCACCACGCTGCAGGCCTGTGAAAGAAGAAACCCTCCCAGGATGCAGGGATCAGCCTGCAAGGAACTGCATGTGATGGGGAGGAAGGCAGCAAATCACACTGCCACGTGTGTACCTATGCAACAACCTTGCATGTTCTTCACATGTACCCCAAACCTAAAATGCAATAAAATAAATAAATGGGGAAAAAAAAAGAAAGAAAAGAGAGGCTAAGTGAGAACCATACAAAGAGACTATCTAATTCTCTTTGGAAGTTGCGGTTCATACAACCCAACCACTGACATCTCCCAGGAGATTTGGGGAAGGGTAGAAGATTGTCATTGATTTCCAAGCCACCTGAGCTCTCAGAGCTGTTTCTTCAAACTCAGAGAAAAACTGGGGAAAATATCCTAAATATGTAAATAAAAACCCTGAGGCCAGAGGGACACCCAGTTGTCAACTCCTAGTTATCAGTCCTGATAAATATGAGACAAGTACACATCAGTTCCCAACCCAAGACATCTACTGGTCTGGCTAGCTCTACCTTCTGAACTTGAGACAGTTGAGAGACCTTAGCCATGGAAGTTTAGAACTTTCTCTGGTGAACAAGTAATGTTTAGTCTCGACAGAAGACTGCCTCTGTGTTGAGAGGAGAATGGCCAGAAGCCATTTCAGCACCTCAGCAAAGTCGGCATCCTTGCAGGAAGCCTAAGAGGTGTGTGTTCAAGAACCTAGCTTCAGCCCCAAGGGAGATCCCAGAGAAACCTGAAGAGTAAGTGAAGATATACACAAACACACACACAACAAAACAACAACAACAACAACAACCTCTTTCAGTGCTAATTAATCATTCCATTTAAAGCATGAATACTCCAGTCCTACAGCTCTTTGTTCATATGGAATAGGACAAGCAAGGTTTGTTTGTTATTAAAACTTAAAATTCCCAAGAGAGAAATTTAAAAGGACCTGTGATGCTGGCTGGCTCTGAATGAAATCTGATTGGGGTCATGGTGGGAGATTTGGGCGCTACTTCTATGTCTACCTCCAATTCTATGTGATTACTGGACTTGGACTTCCTCCCCTGTGATATGAGCCTAAATGGTAAATATTGCACTTCATCTCTTATGCATACTCTGGTTGATTGGTAGTGGCTTCCTGGATGGTTGCTTGTGACTATTTCAAGACTGGGTTGAAAGGGAAAGAGAATTGTCATTGACTACTGATATCTGCAATGTACCCAGGATTAGGAAGTATTAACATGTAATTGACCATATCTGGAAGTAACACTTTTCTGGGGCTATCATTTATGTGCTTTAGCATTACTGAATCAGGACAAATTTCTTCTGACTTATTTTTGGTGGGGTGGGGGTGGGGGGGTGTTTTGAGATAGAATCTCACTCTGTTGCCAAGGTTGGAGTGCAGTGGTGCGCTATTGGTTCACTACAACTTCCACCTCCCAGGTTCAAGCAATTCTCCTGCCTTAGCCTTACAAATAGCTGGGATTACAGGTGGGAGCCACCAAATCAGGCTAATTTTTGTATTTTTACTACAGACAGGGTTTTGCTATGTTGGCCAGGCTGCTCTCTAACTCCTGACCTCAAGAGATCTGGCTGCCTCGGCCTCCCAAAGTGTTGGGATTACAGGCGTGAGCAACTGTGCCTGGCCAGGCTTCCATTCTTTCTGATGAGACATAAGCTATTAATCTTACTGATGTTCCATTGTACATAATAAATCATTTTTTTCTCACTGCTTTTATGATTTTCTTTTTCTTCCAGCTTTATTAGTGGACAAAACTGTACATATTTAAGGTACTCAATGTGATGATTTAATACGCATATACATTGTAAAATGATTACCACAATCAAGCTAATTAATATATTCATCACCTCACACAAATACTATTTTGTGTGTGTGTGTGCATGCACGCGCGTGCGTGTGTGTGTGTGTGTGTGTCTGTGTGTGTCTGTGGTAGGAGCAAACAAAAATTTCTAAGAAAGTAGATCTTAAGTATTCAATACACTATTGTTAACTATAGTCACCATACTGTACATTAGATCTCCAGAACTTATTCAGTCTTGCAAATGTATGCCCTTTTACCAACATCTCCTCATTTCCTTCACACTGCCCCTCCCCCGCCCCGGTAATCATCAATCTATATTGATTGACATTTTTAGATTCCACATATAAGTGAGATTATCTACTATCTGTCTTTCTCTGTCCAACCTATTTCACACATAGCATAAATCCCCTCGAGGTTCATTCTTATTGCAGCAAATAACACAGTTCTTTCTATTTTTAGCTGAACAATATTCCAGTGTGTATATGTACATCACATTTTCTTTATCCATCAATCTATCTACAGACACACAGGTTGTTTCCATAGCTTACTGTGATATTATATATACATATATGTGTGTGTGTGTGTATACACATGTGTATACATATAGATATGTATGTATATTGGTTAGTGTACACGTTATTGGCTCCTATCTCCCATAGCCCTTGTTATTTCTCTCCAGGGCAGGCCATAGGAACTAAAAATATAATCTTATCCTCCATCATCCTTCTGTCTTGGAGTGGGCCATAGAGAAATTCTGACTTACCTGGCCTGTTTGTAGGTCATAAGACCCCCATTTCAGAAAAAGTCCTGCCCCATACCCTGGAAGAAAAAGTGATATGCAGAGAGGCCAAGAATAATCTGGAGAGGTCAGGTTTGGTTTCCCCCCTCAGTCTATTAATACAAGGTCATTCTTGGCTGGCCTTGTGTTCCAGGTCGTGTTTTCGTGTTTTCTCATCCAATCTCATTTCTACCCAGGTGTCAATAATGCCTATCCAATGAAGTCTCCATAAAAGTCCCAAAAGAACAGGGTTTGGAGAGCTTCCAGAGAGCTGAACATGTAGAGGTTCCTGGAGAGTGGCACACTCAGAGCATGGAAGCTCCACACCCCTTCCCATACCTTACTCTATACATCTCTTCACCCATATCCTTTGCAGTATTCATTAAAACAAAACAAAAAAAAAAAAAAAAAAAAAAAAAAAAAAAAAAAAAAAAAAAAAAAAAAAAAAAAAAAAAAAAAAAAAAAAACAAGCGTTTCCCTGAGTTCCATGAGCTGCTCAAGCAAACTAAGAAAACTCAAAGAGGAGATCACGGGATCCCCAATTTACAGCTATCAGTCAGATGCACAGGTTAAACTTGCCAAAGCTTGAGACTGGCATCGGAAGTGGGGTGCAGTCTTGTGGGGCTGAGCCCTCAACCTATAGGATGTAAAAATATCTCCAAGTAAATAGTGTTGGAGCTGAATTAGAGGACACCCAGCTGGTATCCACTGCACAATGGATTGCATGTTTTCTGGTGGAGAGAATTCTTCACTTATTTTGTGATCACACAAGTCTTCTGTGTTAACAGTTGTTGAGAGAACAGGGAAAAAAAAACTTTCATTTTTTTCCCTCTCAGACTTGGCTATTGTGAATAATGCTTTCCTGAATATGGGAGTGCAAATATCTCTAACATATTTATTTTATTTGACTATATATGCAGAAGTGAGATTGCTAGATCATATGGTAGTTCTACTTTTAATGTTTTGAGAACGCTCCATAGTTTTTTTCCATAATGATTGTATCAATTTACATTCTCACCAACAGAATGAGAGTTTCCTTTTTTTCTCATCCTCCCCAACACTTGCTATCTCTTTTGTCAAGATTAGCTTCAGTATTTGGCTTTCAGCATTTTTATTTTAATGTGTATGAGTGCGGGTATCTTTGGGTATATCCCACTTGAAGTTTGTTGAGCTTCTTGAATGTGCAGATTAGTGATTTTCATCAAATTTGGGGAATTTTTAGCCATATTTTTACAAATCTTTTTAAGTCTACCAAAAGTCTACTATTAAGCCTGAGGAAATTATCTTTCTACATGCATATGTATATATCATGTATATCCCTTTACCTTAAACAGATATAGAAACACAGCTTCTTTTCCTCTGTTTCTTGCAGTACTCTCATTATATGTATATAGATGTGATTATTGGTATCCCATATACCCCTGAGGCTCTCTTCATTTTTTCAATTCTTTTTTTCTCTCTGTTCTTCAAATCCTATCTCTAGCAATCTATCTTCAAGTTTACAATTCTTCTGTCAGTTCCAATCTACTGTTGAGCTCCTTGTGAAATTTTTCTTTCAATTGCTATACTTTTTAACTCCAAAATTTCCATTTGCTTATTTTTATAATTTCTATCCTATTATTGATATCATTTGTTTGATAAGATAGTGTCATCATACATTTTTGTACTTCTTTAAACACGGCTTTTTCCTTTAGTTTTTTGGACATACTTATAACTATTCTGAAATTATTTTTAAATCTGACATCTGGGTCCTCTCACAAACACTTGCTGTTGCCCGATTTTTCTGCCCTGTGGAGGGGACACATTTTCCTATTTCTCTGCATGTCTTAGTTTTTTTTGTCAAAAGCTAGATGTTTTTGGTAACATATTGTCACAATTCTAGATAATCCTAGCACTTTGGGAGGCCGAGCAGGAGGATTGCTTGAGTCCAGGAGTTCAAAACCACCCTAGGCAACATAGTGAGCCCCCCGTCCTTCTGTCTGTATTTTTTATATTTTTTGCATGTTTGTTTAGTAATTTAAATAGACTATTTCAGTTGTCTATTTCACTAACAGAGATGAAACCTTTGGAAGGACAATGATTTTAGCAAGATTCTCCTTGACTGTTCCTTTACCTAATTTCTGTTAAGATATCTGACTTTTTTTTTTTTTTAATCACAGTCGGTTGTTAGGATCCACTAATTAGCAGCTGATGGCTCTATTGTTTTTGACAATATCCTTGGACATAAAATGTCCCACAGCGTAAATTAAATTTGGACAGCAATAGTTTTTCAGACCAGTCTTGGAGATATGTTGTCACCTGAGAAGGACTCTTATCTGTCTCTCTCCAGTTCTCACTGGTAAACTAGCTGTCCTTGGATTAGCTTGTTACTCTTCATTTAGAGGAGCTACCAGCCTCCTCTTATTTGCTTACCACCAAAATATCCATTGGTTTTGACAGCACCCTTCAGCTTCAACTTTCCCTACTGTTTCAGATAAAGTCAGTCCCTTTCAGAAAATTTCAGAGCTCTACAAGGGAGAGGGAGCCAGATCTTCTAGGCCACATTCACCTGAAGCAGAGCTTCTGTCAAGCTGAACTGCTAGCAGGCACAAGAAACGAGTTATGGTTAAAATGCCATAGTATCTTGCTGTTCTTACCGAGTACTTTTTAAATAAATGTTTTTTCACTTGCTGTATGTCCTTAGGACAATTTCCAGACTTTAAACCATTGAGCTTTTTTTTATAGTTTTCAGAAGTTATGCTTGTTTCTTTAAGGAATGGGTTCCTGGAACTCCTCATGCTGCTATCCCAGGAGTAGCACCTGATAGCTGCCTCCTTACCTTGAAAAGCAAACTTACATTTGCTGTAGTTGCATTTTTACTTAAATTTGTCAGCTCTATCTTTCTTAAATGAGTATCTCATCAGTTACCGGCTATGATGTATTTCAAGTTGACAAATGGATAAGTACAGATCTATGTTTATTTTTCATTCTGTTACTGGAGTCTCTTAATCATTGTTGAACTATATTATGACAGAACAAGGGAATTCAACCAGGGACACTTTATTACATACCAACCACCTCACCTTTTGTAACATTTTGCCACTGCAGGTAACTCCCAGATTTGGCTCTTTCCAAACGATTAACATGTTTAGCCTCAGGACAAATTCCAGTGAGGCAATCATGGTTTCTTAGACTTTGTTTACTCATAAATGTTGATTTTTGAAAAAAAAAAAAAAAAAAAAAAACTAAATTGCAAAGTAAAGCTATTTTTCATCCTTTCCTCACCGATTTTGACTCCAAACTACGGTGAGGCCAAAATGTTCCATGAATGCACGCATATTAACCACCACAAGGCCAAAGTTAAATGGCATTAACCATTCCAACAGAAGTATTCAAAAAAATTAAGGATAACAGCCAAGAATGGTTATAAAACCATTTTGCGGTACTTATGGTTTCAGCAGATAAACACCCCATATGACCATATAAAATATACTTGCACTATTTCTAAAGGACATCCGAAATAAGCTTAGACCACCTCCAAATTTAGATTAAAAGTGGTAAGAGGGTTCTGGCTGGCAAGATGGCCAAATAGGAACAGCTCCGGTCTGCAGCCCCCAGTGAGACCAATGCAGGAGCCAGGTGATTTCTACATTTCCAACTGAGGGGCACTTGGAACGCTGAGACAGAACTGTTCACTCCTCTAGAAAGGGGACTGAATCCAGGGAGCCAAGTGGTCTGCTCAGCAGACGCCACCTTCACAGAGCCCAGCAAGCTATGATCCACTGGCTGGAAACTCTTGCTGCCAGTACAGCAGTTTGAAGTCAGCCTGGGATGCTCCAGCTTGGTGGTGGGAAGGAGCATCCCCCATTACTGAGGCTTGAGTAGGCAGTTTTCCCCTCATAGTGTAAACAAACGCACCAGGAAGTTCAAACTGGGTGGAACCCACCGCAGCTCAGCAAACCACTGTAGCCAGACTGCCCCTCTCTAGATTCCTCCTCTCTGGGCAGAGCATCTCTGAAAAGAATAGCAGCCTCAGTGAGGGGCTTATGGATAAAACTTCCATCTCCCTGGAACAGAGCACCTGGGGGAAGGGATAGTTGTGGGTGCACCTTCAGCAGACTTAAACATTCCTGCCTACCTGCTCTGAAAAGAACAGTGGAGCTCCCAGCATAGTGCTCAAGCTCTGCTAAAGGACATACTGCCTTCTCAAGTGGGTCCCTGACCCCCATGTCTCCTGACTGGGAGACACCTCCCAGCAGGGGTCGACAGACACCTCATATAGGAGAGCTCCGGCTGGCACCTGGTGGGTGCCCCTCTATGACAAAGCTTCCAGAGGAAGGAGCAGGCAGGTATCTTTGCTGTTCTGCAGCCTCCACTGATAATACCCAGGCAAACAGGGTCTGGAGTGGACCTCCAGCAAACTCCAGCAGACCTGCAGCAGAGAGGCCTGACTGTTAAAAGGAAAACTAACAAAGAAAGCAGTACCATCAACAAAAAGGATACCCATGTGAAAACCCCAAAGGTCATCCAAAATTCCATAAACCAGAATGCCTCTTCACCTCCAAAGGATCACAACTCCTCACAAGCAAGGAAACAAAACTGGACAGAGAATGAGTTTGATAAACTTACAGCAGTAGGCTTCAGAGGAGTTTGTGGATAATAACAAATTCCTCCAAGCTAAAGGAATATGTTCTAACCCAATGCAAGTAAGCTAAGAACCTTGATAAAAGGTTACAGGAACTGCTAATTAAAATAACCAGTTTAGAGAAAAACATAAATGACCTGATGGAGCTAAAAAACACAGCATGAGAACTTCATGAAGCATACATAAGTATCAATAGCCAAATCAATCAAGCAGAAGAAAAGATATCAGAGACTGAAGATCAACTTAATGAAATAAAGCTTGAAGACAAGATTATTAAAAAAGAGAATGAAAAGGAACAAACAAAGCCACCAAGAAATATGGGACTATGTGAAAAGACCAAATCTACATTTGATTGGTGTACTTGAAAGTGACAGGGAGAATGGAACCAAGATGGAAAACACACTTCAGGATATTATCCCAGAGAACTTCCCAAACCTAGCAGGACAGGCAAACATTCAAATTTGGGAAATACAGAGAACACCACAAAGATACTCCTTGAGAAGAGCAACCCCAAGACACATAATCGTCAGATTCACCAAGATTGAAATGAAGGAAAAAATGTTAAGGGCAGCCAGAGAAAAAGGTTGAGTTACCCACAAAGGGAAGCCTATCAGACTAACAGCAGATCTCTCAGCAGAAACTCTAAAGGCTTGAAGAGAGTAGGGGCCAATATTCACCATTCTTAAAGAAAAGGATTTTCAACCCAGAATTTGATATCCAGCCAAACTAAGCTTCACAAGCAGATGAGAAATAAAATCCTTTACAGACAAGCAAATACCAACGGATTTTGTCACCACCAGATCCTCCTTACAAGATCTCCTGAAGAAACCACTAAATATGAAAAGGAACAACCAGTACCAGCCACTGGAAAAACATACCAAAATGTAAAGACCATCAACGCTACGAAGAAACTGCATTGATTAATGTACAAAATAACCAGCTAGCATCATAATGACAGGATCAAATTCACACGTAATGACATTAACCTTAAATGTAAATGGGCTAAATGGCCCAACTAAAAAGACACAGATTGGCAAATTGGATAAAGAGTCCAGACCCACTGGTGCACTGTATTACGGAGATCCATCTCATGTACAAAGACACACATAGGCTCAAAATAAATAGATGGAGAAATGTTTAACAAGAAAAAGGAAAGAAGAAAAAAAACAGGGGGATGCAATCCTACTCTGTGATAAAACAGGCTTTAAACCAACAAAAATTTAAAAAGACAAACAAAGACATTACATAATCGTGAAGGGATTAATGCAACAAGAAGAGCTAACTATCCTAAATATATACGTACCAAATACAGGGGCACCCAGATTCATAAAGCAAGTTCTTAGAGACCTGCAAAGAGACTTAGAGTCCCACACAATAATAGTAGGAGACTTTAACACCCCACTGTCAATATCAGACAGAACAACAATACAGAAAATTAACAAAGATATTCAGGACTTGAACTCAGCTCTAGATCAAGCAGACCTAAGAGACATCGACAGAACTCTCCACCCCAAATCCACAGAATATACATTGTTCTCAGTACCACATAGCACTTATTCTAAAACTGGCCACATAATTGGAAGTAAAACACTCCTCAGCAAATGCAAAAGAACAGAAATAACAAACAGTCTCTCAGACCACAGTGCAATCAAATTAGAACTCAGGATTAAGAAACTCAATCAATGTAATCCCAGCACTTTGGGAGGCCCAGGTGGGTGGATCACAAGGTCAAGAGATCGAGACCATGTTGAAACTCCGTCTTTCCTAAAAAATACAGAAATTAGCTGGGCGTGGTGGTGCAC
>NW_016107469.1:1176618-1178928 GCF_001604975.1 Cebus imitator
AAGGAAGTAATAAATAAGTTCTTTGAAACCAGTAAGAATAAGGCCACAAAATCTCTGGGACACAGCTAAAGCAGTGTTTACAGAGATATTTATAGCACTAAATGCCCACATGAGAAAACAGGAAAGATCTAAAACAGACACCCTAACATCACAATTAAAAGAACTAGAGAAGCAAGAGCAAAGAAATACAAAAGCTAGCAGAAGCGAGGAAATAACTGAGATCAGAACAGATCTGAAGGAAATAGAGACATGAAGAACCCTTCAAAAAAATTAATTAATCCAGGAGCTGGTTGTTTGAAAAAATTAATAAAACACTTAGACCACTAGACAGACTAATGAAGAAAAGAGAGAAGAATCAAATAGACACAATAAAAAATGATAATACTATAAACACCTCTACACAAATAAACTAGAAAATCTAGAAGAAATGGATAAATTCCTGGACACTCACACCCTCCCAAGGCTAAACCAGGAAGAAGTCAAATCCCTGAATAGACCAGTAACAAGTTCTGAAATTGAGGCATTCATTAATAGCCTACCAAGCAAAAAACAAAAGCCAGGACCAGATGGATTCACAGCCGAATTCTATCAGAGGTACAGAGAGGAGCTGGTACCATTCCTTCTGAAACTATTCCAAAAAACAGAAAAAGAGGGACTCCTCCCTAACTCATTTTATGAGGCCAGCATCATCCTGATACCAAAACCTAGCAAAGACACAACAAAAGAAGAAAATTTTAGGCTGATATCCCTGATGAACATCAATGTGAAAATCCTCAATAAAATATTGGCAAACCAAATCCAGCAGCACATCAAAAAGCTTATCCACCATGATCCCTGGGATGCAAGGCTGGTTCAACATATGCAAATCAACAAATGTAATCAATCACATAAACAGAATTAATGACAAAAACCACAGGATTCTCTTAATAGAGGCAGAAAAGGCCTTTGATAAAATCCAACACCCTTCATGCTAAAAACACTCAATAAATTAGGAATTGATGAAATGTATCTCAAAATAATAAGAGCTATTTACAATAAACTCACAGCTAATATCATACTGAATGGGCAAAAACTGGAAGCATTCCCTTTGAAAACCAACACAAGACATGGATGTTCTGTCTCTCCTATCCAACACAGTATTGGAAGTTCTGGCCAGGGCAATCGGGCAAGAGAAACAAATACAGCATATTCAAATAGGAAGAGAGGAAGTCAAATTTTCTTTGTTTGCAGATGACCTGATTGTTTATGTAGAAAACCCCATCATCTCAGCCCTTAAACTGATAAGCAACTTCAGGAAAGTCTTGGGATACAAAATCAATGTGCAAAAATCACAAGCATTCTTATACACCAATAATAAACAAACAGAGAGCCAAGTCATGAGCAAACTCCCATTCACAATTGCTACAAAGAGAGTTAATTACCTAGAAATAAAACTTACAAGAAATGTGAAGGACCTCTTCAAAGAGAACTATAACCCACTGCTCAAGGAAATAAGAGAGAACACAAAGAAATGGGAAAACATTTCATGCTCCCAAGTAGGAAGAATCATCATCATGAAAATGGCCACACTGCCCAAAGTAATTTATAGATTGAATGCTATCCCTGTCAACCTACCATTGACTTTCTTCAAAGAATTAGAGAAAAACTACTTTAAATTTCATATAGAACCAAAAATAAGCCTGCATAGCCAAGACAATCCTAAGCAAAAAGAACAAAGCTGGAGGCATCACACTACCTGACTTCAAACCATACTACAAGACTGCAATAAGCAAAACAGCATGGTACTGCTACCAAAACAGATATGTAGACCAATGGAACAGAACAGAGGCCTCAGATATAATGCCACACATCTACAATACAACCATATGATCTTTGACAAACCTGATAAAAACAAGCAATGGGGAAAGGATTTCCTATTTAATAAATAGTGTTGGGAAAATTGGCTAGCCATATGCAGAAAGCTGAAACTGGACCCCTTCCTTACACCTTATACAAAAGTTAACTCAAGATAGATTAAAGACTTAAATGTAAGGCCTAAAACCATAAAAACCCTGCAAGAAAACTGAGGCAATACCATTCAGGACATAAGCATGGGCAAAGACTTAATGACAAAAACGCCAAAAGCAATAGCAACAAAAGCCAAAATGGACAAATACTATCTAATTAAACTAAAGAGCTTCTGCACAGCAAAAGAAACTATCATCAAAGTTAATAGGCAACCTACAGAATGGGAGAAAATTTTTGCAATCTATCCAACTGACAAAGGTCTAATATCCAGAATCTACAAAGAACTTAAACAAATTTACAGGA
>NW_016107469.1:1180003-1186349 GCF_001604975.1 Cebus imitator
ATCCCAGAACTTAAAATGTATTTTCTTAAAAAAGTGGTAAGAGAATCATTGAAGTCCAATGATTGAAGTCTAATCACTGAAGCCTAATCACTGAAGCCTAATGACAAACCTGCAATTGCGACAAAATCACTGTCCATGTACGCCACATCTATCATTCATTCAGCTCTGTGAACAATGGGTTGGGTTAGTTTGCACCATCAGTAAAATAATCTGACAGAAACAATGACCCTGGAATAACTGACAAAAGACAGTAAACACACATTGTAAACAAACTGTTTTATCCTATTTATATGATGTCATATGCTATAGGCTGAATATCTGTGTCCCCTCCAAAAGTCATATGTGGAAACCTAAGCCCCAGTGTGATAGCATTTGGAAATGGGGTCCTCGGGAGGTGGTTAGGTCATGAAGGTGGAGCTCTGGTGAATGGATTAGTGCCCTTATAAAGGAGACCCCAAAGAGATCCCTTCCCCCTTCAGCGATGTGAAACAGAGCAAGAAGACAGCGGTCTATGTAGCAAGAAGCAGGTGCCCACTAGACACTAAATTTGCTGGCACATTGATCTTGGATTTCCTATCCTCCAGAACTGTGAGAAATATTTCTTTTGTTTATAAACCACACAATCTTATGGTTTAGCAGTCCAAATAGACTAAGACACATCATGTCTATTTCATTAAATATTGTTGAAAAGAAATGAGCCATTAGGTGTTTCACTGGCTTACTTAATCATTGAAAATCACTACAAATAGCAACTCTATGTCTGAAAGGATTACACAACAGCATCATCGCACAGTGATCCTGCTGGCTGCTTGTAGGGCTATTCTCTCTCCTAGTTTCTGCTGAGCCAATCAACTTGAACCTATTTTTAAGCCAATGAAGGAGAAAAGGAAAACCAGCCAGCACAATAGAATCCTACAATCCCTTGCAGAAATAATTCAGGAAGTCAACCTTTTCCCCATCAACGATAAAAGCCTGGTACTACTTTAAACCTTCATTGCCACATACTATTTTTAGCCCACCACTGGACCTCTGCTCCTTTAGGAGGGCTGTGTATGACCCTGGCTGACAAACATCGGTATAAATTCTCCTAAACAGCAATTCCTGGAAGAAGGGGCTATGAAAGGTGACCTATCCTCACTTATTCCTTCAAATCTTTACATGTCCTCACTCTGTAACAGATATAAACCAGACCTTAAAACACAACACTAAATTAGATACAGACCTTGCCCTTGAAGAACTCCCAATCTGAGGATAAAAATCAAATAATTACAACCTCGTATTGTAAGAGTTGCAAATGAGGCATACATACATGGTGCAGCTGGAACTAAGAAGGATGTTAAAATCTCTGAGCAGAGGAAAAGACATCTTCACAGAGTAGAAATTACCAATCCAAGTTAGAAATATTTAAGATCTATTGATTCCTGTCCCTCCCTATCCCCGTATCAGCTACCTTCAATAACTATTCAGCTGCCTATAAGCTGTTACTCACCTCAAATAAATCAATGGGTGCCTAGTCCAGGTGGGCAACAGATGGCCTCCCTCCGCTATTAGATGGGGTCAAGAGATTGTCTGCCACTGTTTAATTCTATGGGGCTAAAACACCAGAACCTAAATTCCTTGCAACACTGTTAAACTTGGCTTCCCAAATATACCATATCAAATGACAGTATAAATTCTATTGATATATTGGCCCCCATTTAATCATTTTATCAGATTAATCATCTGTCTATTTTCTCTATAAAACAAACCAACAGATGCACTGTGTATACTGAACAGTCATAGTATGTCAGCTAGTCAGCCACTGCTGGTACCTCTGTGAGGGGGAAGCCATTTATTTCCTGCCTGATGCTTGTGGTTTAAAAAAAAAGAGAGTAAAATAGCAGGAAGCTGAAGTCAGCAGTCAGGCTATTAACTGGGGCCAATGGCCTTGCTGTACAGGGCCTGAGGGCTGGGAATGTAACTCTCCTTCTGGAACTGGTGCCTATGTTATCTATAAACCTTGAGAATGTAGCAGAGGAATATTTTTCCTCTGACCCAGGAACCTGCCCCCACTCACGCACTCCATGTTTGAACAATCCAGACCCCTACTTAGAGTTGCATCTGCCACCAAGTGATTTACTGCCTTTGTTCAGCTCCTGTAACCCTTCCCCTTCTTACCTTTCCACATGTACTAAATATAAATTAGCAAATCAATAAAAGCCAAAGACTGTAAGGTCAGCTTCCTGGCCAATGGGCAATGACACAATTTCACCTCTGCTCCCTCTTTAGAGTTGTAAGCCCTTAAAAGGGAAAGAAACAGCTCTTTGGGGAATTTGGTTTTTGGAACGCAAGTCTGCCGATACTCCATAGCTGAATGAAGTTTCTTCCTTCCTCACTCCGGTGTCTGAGAGGTTCTGTCCGCTGCTCATCCCGCAACCCCTCCACATACTTCTGTTTCTCCTGTTTACTGAGTCACTTGTGTTTGTTCCCAAACCTGTGTGTGCCTGTTGTACTTGTGATCTGAATGGGGATTGTGATAGACACCAAGATGCCTGCCAAAAATGTTCATATCCTAATAACCAGAACTTGTGAATAATTACCTTACATGGCAACAAGGACTTTGCAAACGTGATTGAGGTTAAGGACCTTGAGATGAAGAGATTTGCCTGGATTGTCCAGGTGGCCCAATCTAGGCACATGAATCCTTCCAAATGAAAAATCATGTGCAGCTGTAGTCAGTCAGAGAGAAATGTAATGTGAAATGGTCAGAGAATTTCTGGCTTTAAAGATGAATCAAGGGGGCCAGAAGCCAAGGGATACGGACAGTCTCTAGGTGAAAAAGGCCAGGAAACCACCTTTTTACCCTGGAGCTGCCAGACGGGAATGCAGGAGCCCTGCTGACGCCTTGACGTTAGCCCAGTCAGACCGTGTCAGACTTGAAGACTGCAAAGTAATAAATTTATGTTGTTTTAAGCCACCATGTATTTGTGGCTATTTGTTGCAGCAACAACAGAAAATGAATTCAGGAATTAAATACCTCATCCTTTCCATGCACACACAACCTCACCTCAGCCTTGTTGCAGCTGCTGTGGTTTTCTACAGTCGATGAAGGAAAGCCTGTACATAGGTGGTCTCTCCTGCTGTCCCCAGGGCCATGACAAGAATGCCCAAATCCTGCATGGTCAGTATGCAAGCAAGCGGCAATGCCAGTCTCCTGACAGCATTTTTAACAAGAGGTTTGCTAGATCAAACCCTACATACATATCTAAGGTGGGAAGAACAAGGCTGAGGATGAAGTGACAAAGAATCAAAAGCATAAAAATAAGAGTCATCTTTTAAATTCCCCATCCTTAGTGCCTCTAAATGTGCAAAGAATTTGGGGGAGGCACCCGAGATAGTGGAGCAAGCACAGTCTTTGGAAATAGGCAGGACTGAGTTTAGTTCCTTCCTTGAACAAATCACTTAACTTTATTGGTAAATAGGACTGAAACACCAGTTTCCAGAGTTGTCAAGACTATCAATAATGCACGCATTCTCCAGGCAGGCAGGCATTCAGTACATCAGTCACGACTACTGTTACCCATCGCTTGCACCACGTGCTGCTTCTCAACTTTTTGTTTCTTGGCCTTTAATGCTACATTAGGCCTTCCTCAGAATGGTAACATCTGGCACATTCAGGGCTTATTTTTCATTGACGTATGTTGCCTATTTGATTTTGACAATACCCTGAGAGGCTGGCAGAGTAAGCTTTATTGTTTTATAGAGGTGGAAACTGAAGTGCGGGGTGGGTTAGACAGAGTGATTTGCAGGCTGCTATTAAGTGGCAAAGAAGGCTAGGCATGGTGGCTCCGGCCTGTAATCCCAGAACTTTGGGAGGCCAAGGCGGGCAGATTTGCCTGAGCTTGGGAGTTCCAGACCAGCCTGGGCAACCTGGTGAAACCCCATCTCTACTAAAATACAAAAAATTAGTCAGGCGTGGCAGCGTGCACCTGTACTCCCAGCTACTTGGGAGGCTGAGGCAGGAGAATTGCAAGAATCTGGGAGGCGGAGGTTGCAGTGAGCTGAGATCACGCCATTGCACTCCAGCCTGGGAGACAGAGCGGGGAGACTCTGTCTCCAAAAAAAAAAAAAAAAAAAAAAAAAAAAAAAAAAAAAAAAAAAAAAAAAAAAAAAAAAAAAAAAAAATGCGGCCAAGAAAAAAAAAAAATCAAGAAGGCAAACTCTGACTCCTCCTCCAGTACTCGTTCTGCTGTCTCCCTACCTGCTGCCTATTAGTCCTGTCTCTGGTTTCCATAGGCAACATGATTCTGTTTGTGCAGCTGCTCAGCAAGCTCCTTAGTGCCATTTTATCAGAGGCAGTGTTGAGACCTTCCTATTCCTACGCTTGTCATAGTGACAGCCTTACACCTTACTGTACAGTATCTAACAAGCTGTCTTTCCCTCAGTCATCTGTTGCAAAAGTCCTCCTGCCTATGTGGTGCACTAGCCCTATGTGCAGGCTGGTGGACACTGTCCAGGTTTGGACTTGCGTGCAATAGTGGTCAGAGTTGATGGGTTTAGGACATCTGCAGGGTCAGCCCTATAAATAAGAGTGGCCATCACTCCAATCACTCCACAGATCTACAGAATGGTCTGAGAGTAGATATGCTGTTGCCTCAGTTTCCCCAAAGAAGATCATTTTTCAGGATGTCATTAGAAATATGGTCCAAAGGCATATAGCACAAGGTTTGATGGCTACCTTTTGCCATCAAATGGAAGCAGTCTCCTTGTTTTACGACCTCAGCAGTGTTATATATATAAACACATACATATAAACATAACACATGCACATATTCTGGGCTGTCACGACCATGGGAGGTGCTGCTGGCATTTGGTGGGTAAAGGCCATGGATGCCGCTAAACATCTTATGATGCATGGAACAGCCCCACCACCAAGAATTATCCAGCCCAAAATGTCAATAGTGCTGAGGTTAGCCAGGCACAGTGGCACTTTGGGAGGCTAAGGCAGGAGGATCACTTGAGCCCAGGACTGCAAGACCAGCCTGGGCAACATAGTGAGATCCTATCTCCACATAAAGATTTTATTTTTAATTAGGCAGGGGTAGTGGTGTGCACCTTTAGTACTAACTACTCAAGAGGCTGAAGAGGGAGGGCTGCATGAACCTAGGAGGTCAAGGCTGCAGTGAGCCATGGTCAAACCACTGCGCTCCAGCCTGTGTAACAGAGCAAGACTCTGTCTCAAAAAAACTGCTGAGTCTGAGAAAGCCTAACCTATAAGGTTCAGTCTCAGCACTGACAACCCACTGGTTTAACTTTTCTCTTTATCTTCTTTCTTTTCTGCTGTATTTCTGAAAAACTAACCAGAGGTTTCAGTAACACACCATTGCTAATAATTATCACAACAGTTACCATTTATTAAACACTTACCTATCATTTTCACCCCCATTTTACAGATAAGAAGACTGAGACTTAGAAAGGTTATATAACTTAGGTTGGGTACAACAGCTTACGCCTATAATCCCAGCACTTTGGGAGGCCAAGGTTGGTGGATCACCTGAGGTCAGGAGTTTGAGACCAGGGTGGCCAATATGGTGAAATCCTGTCTCTACTAAAAATACAAAAATTATCGCGGCATGGTGGCAGGCACCTGTAACCCCAGCTACTCAGGAGGCTGAGGCAGGAGAATCACTTGAATCCAGGAGGTGGAGGTTGCAGTGAGCCGAGACTGTGTCACTGCACTCCAGCCTGGGTGACAGAGCAAGACTCCACATCAAAAATAAAAAAAAATAAAAAAAGAAAGTTACGTAACTTGTTAGGTATTACTCAAGTAGAACAAGGCAGAGTTGGGATTCAACTTTAGGCAAGAGCTGATTCTAGAGTTCCTGTTCTTAATAGCCATGCTATACAATTTCATGTATAATTTCTCTAGCCTTCTTTTATTTCTGTAAAATTATTTACTGTTTTCCAAACTTACAAATTCATATACCACCTTCATTACTTTTTCTAGATTACACGCTCTCAATATTATTTGCTTAATATTTGTCTTTAAATCCTCTCATTCTTTTTTCATAGCCTCACCCTAAGCAACAATATCTTTGAAAACATACATGAGACAGACACTGAAGTGACCACTCCAAAGCCCCTCGAAACTCCCTTTTTCTCCTTGGGCTGAACACAGAAAGCTTTAACAATATTTAATTTCTAGGACACTGATGTCTTCATAGAGCTGCTCTACCAGCCTCGGACTACAGGGGCTAGTCTGTAAGTTCTAAAGTTCATGCAGTTTTAGGGCCGGGCGCGGTGGCTGAAGCCTGTAATCCCAGCACTTTGGGAGGCCGAGGCGGGTGGATCACGAGGTCAAGAGATC
>NW_016107469.1:1186504-1189938 GCF_001604975.1 Cebus imitator
AAAAAAAAAAAAAAAAAAAAATAGTTCATGCAGTTTGGAGAAACCTTTAAAAAGGAATATAAGATTAGAAAAGCAATACTGTTAGGCCCTCCCAGGGCCTTGAAAGGACCACCTGCATGTGTGTGGTTCTGGAGCTTACTGCTTTATGAAATTCATGGGAAACTGCATTTGCTATAATTCCTGTTGCATAAAAAACACACCTACCCCTACGTTTAGGCCACTGTTCTTCGGGTTTTCTTTTGCGCACATCTAAATGCAATCTTGATGGACACAATGGATTGGTTATAATTTTTCCTAAAACACACTCGAATAAGCACATAATTAAAAACCTACTTGGTTGTGCACTGGCTTCTCTACCTGGATATGGTTTCCTGCACCACTGGGAATAATCCATCCTCTTTGAGAAATACTGGCCCAGATGCTGGCTGGTGTCCCTTCTCATGTTCTCTGCTCTGGTAAAGTGGCCTCAAGTGCAAAGTCCAACAAGGCTGCATGAGAGATTTAATCTAAGACCTCAGAACCATTAGCACCAGAAACAGACATATACGTGCCATCCTGATGGGCCTCCAAAGCACCACCCACATGAAGATGGAGGACGGTGGAGAAGTGGTCAAAGGCTCGGCAACTAGGAGGAAGGTGAGAGGGCGGACATCGTGTGCCGTCACATGATCTGAATTTCTTTGAAAAGTCAGGAACCGGAAACACCAGATAATGCAAAGAAGACTGAAAAGAGGAGAGTTGCTTTAAATTCTGTATAAATGGTTAGCCTTCTTGCCAGGTCTTCACCCCAAAAGCTCTTTACATGGCCAAGCTATCCACCAAGTGGATAAAGGCCTGGTTAAGTCACGTAAAGCCTCAAAGCATGCGTCCTATGATCACAGCTATATATTCACATAAAAATCTATATAAGCATAAATAAAAAACGTTAATTGTTGGAAAGGCATACAACATCTCAATTTACTTCCAAGGCTCCTCGTCTCAGAAATCTGCTGGAGAATAGGCTGAGGCTTTTGAAACCAAATCCAGTAAAGTAATGCAGATGTTTTCCTCTCTCTCCATTATTCTACCCTGGCTAAAGGAATGAGCATGAGCTGCCATGAAGTTGTGTGAATAGGAGAAGCAAAGGGAAAATTTCCAAAAGAGAAAAAAGATCATTGGTTAATAGCCCAAAATGGTTTTCCAGCTACACACCACTGCCCAACACTCCCTCCTCTCCCCAAGTCTAACATTAACACCACAGGATGAATCTTCTTACCTCTTCCACTCCTCTGGGTACACAAGTCACAGCATAAAGTCGAAGATAAAACAACTCTAAGTGAAACAGGCATCAATGTTAGCGATCACAGAGGTAGAGTCAGCAGTGTGATCTAATCGATTTCAAGATGATTTCTTCTCAAATCTAAGAGATTTGGGGTGAAAATATTATAGGAATAAGGGAACAATGGATTTGTTATGAAATACAGGACTCTGATTAACTCAACTGTTCAAGTCAAACCGACTCATTGATGTTTGACCTAGAAATAAATGTTTTTTTATTATATCTCATTTTAACTTAGCAGACTGACCAGTTTTAGGAGCAAACAGTGATGTGCTGCTTTTTAGCTTTTGTTCACATTATATCAGTTGCCTTTTAACTAGCTACTAAAAGTTAATTACCACATCTAGGTTAGTCATCAAAACTGTCAACAGTGAAATAATCATCTTCCCCACACTGTGATTGCATTCTCATAGTTACTATACATTCCTTTAAAATTTACCTTCTAATCACATTCACAATTGCCACAAAAAGAATACCTAGGAATACAGCTAATCAGGGAGGCGAAAGATCTCTACAACAAGAATTACACAACACTGCTCAAAGAAATCAGAGATGACACAAACAAACAGAAAAACATCTCATGCTCGTGGCTCAAAAGAATTAAGATTATTACAACAGCCACACTGCCCAAAGCAATTTAGAGATTCAGTGCTATTCCTATCAAACTACCAATGACATTCTTCACAGGATTAGAAAAAAACTATTTTAAAAATCACTTGAGGCCAGCTACGGTGGCTCACACCTGTAATCCCAACACTTTGGGAGACCAAGGCAGGCAGATCCCTTGACGTCAGGAGTTCAGACTAGCCTGGCCAACATTGTGAAACTCCATCTCTACTAAAAATACAAACATTAGCTGGCTGTGGTGGCACACATCTATAATCCCAGCTACTCAGGAGACTGAGGTTGGGACAACTGCTTGAACTTGGGAGGTGGAGGCTGCAGTGATCCAAGATTGCACAGCTGCACTCCAGCCTGGGCAACACAGTGAGATCCTGTCTCAAAAAAATAAATAAAAATCACTTGGGACCAAAAAAGAACCCAGATAGCCAAGGCAACTCTAAGCAAAAAGAACAAAGCTGGAGGCATCATGTTACCCGACTTCAAACTATACAACAATGCCACAGTATCCAAAACAGCATGTTACTGGTACCAAGAGAGACACGAAGACCAATGGAACAGAATAGACAGCCCAGAAATAAGATCACACACCTACAACCATCTGATCTTTGACAAAGCTGACAAAAGCAATGGGGAAAGGACTCCCTATTAAATAAATAATACTGGGATTACTGGCTAGCCATCTGCAAAAGATTGAAACTGGACTTCTTTTTTATACCATACACAAAAATCAACTCAAGATAGATTAAAGACTATAAAAACCCTGGAAGACAACCTAGGCAATACCATTCTGGACATAGGATCTGGCAAAGATTTCATGATGAAGACACCAAAAGCAATTGCAATAAAAACAAAAATTAACAAATGGGACCTAAATAAAGAGCTTTCTGCACTGCATAAGAAACTATCAACAGGGTTAACAGACAATCTACAGAATGAAAGAAAATTTTTGCTATCTATCCTTCTGACAAAGGGCTAATGTCCAGCAAAAGAACTATCCCCAAGGGAAGCAAAGGACATGAAGAGACTTTTCAAAAGAAGACATACCTGTGGCCAAGCAGCATATGAAAAAAATACTCAATATCACTAATCATTAGATAAATGCAAATCAAAACAATAAGATACCATCTCATGCCAGTCAGAAAGCCTGTTACTAAAAAGTTCATAAAGTAAGAGAGGCTGGCAAAGTTGTGAAGAAAAGGGAATGCTTAGACACTGCTAATTGGACTGTAAATTAGTTTAGCCATTGTGGAAAGTAGAGTGACGATTCCTCAAAAAACTTCGAATTACCATTCAATCCAGCAATCCCGTGATTGGGTATATACCCTAAGAAAAACAAATTATTCTACCATAAAGACGCAGGCACATGTATGTTCATAGCAACACTATTCACAACTGCCAAGACATGAAATCAACCTAAATGCCCATCAGCAGTAGGCTGTATAAATAAAATGTGGTACATATATACCGTGAAATAGGATACAGCCATAAAAAA
>NW_016107469.1:1189958-1213647 GCF_001604975.1 Cebus imitator
AAAAAACCAAGATCATGTCCTTTATAGCAACAGGGGTGGAGCTTGGGGTCATTATCCTAAGCAAACTAATGCAGGAACAGAAAACCAAATACCACATATTCTCACTTTTAAGTAGAAGCTACATGATGAGAACACAGGGACACACAGAGGGGAACAACAGACACTGGGGCCTGGGCCAACTTGATGGGGGAGGGTAGGAGCAGAAAGAGGATCAGAAAAATCACCTATTGGGTATTATGCTTATTACCTGGGTGATGAAATAATCTATATGCCAAACACCCATGACATGCAGCTTACCTAATCAATACATCTGCATATATACCCCTGAACCTAAAATAAAAGTTCCAAAGAAAACAAAGTATTAAATTTGCCTTTGAAATAAGTTCATTATTTCTCATTTCTACCATATGTCGTGACGAAGCCAAGACACCTGTATTCTAAAGGCAGCTCTACTATCTGCCACTATGGGTAAACACCATGGGCTTCAATTTTCTCATCTGTAAAATAATGTCTTTATGCAAGATAATTTCCAATGCTCCTTTCAACTCCAATATTCTATGATAAACTGCTTACATAAAAATTCCAAAACAGTCCAGAGCTAAGATACTGTGTATTAGAAGTCAATGAAATGCAGACTATGAGGAGTTGAGGCAGGAGAAGCATTAATGCTGAGAGAAGTTCTACTGCAGGAGGCAGTTAGTGGAAAGACATCAGAAAGACCCAGAGAGAGACAGCTGCCTGCCTCACTGAAGATTTGAAACCACGCAATAATTTATTACACAGCAACTCCAATCTGATGAAATTTTTGTCTAGAGAAACCTCAAGCCTAATTAAAAGGAATAAATCCGTGTCCTGAGTTTTTCACATCTTACTCACAGAGCCTGAAAAACAGAATCATTTAGGTTAATTTCTTTCAGTGTCTAACCAGAGCTTGGTTTGCCATCAAGTTGGTCCTCTTGTATCTACCCTTCTCCCGATGTCTGGTGCCAACAGACTCAGAAACTGTGTCTCCCATCATCCACTTAAAGGATTGTTTGCTGTTGAGCCCAGACAGGAGCTGTTTTCTAACCTTCTCCTTAGAAAATGTTTTCACTGATACCACGGAAACACAAAGGATCATAAGGAATCACCACAAACAATTACATGCCAACAAATTGGATCATCTAGAAGAAGTAAATTCCTAGACACACATAACATACAAAGACTGAATTTTGAAGAAATACAAAATCTGAACAGATTAATAATGAGTAAGAAGACTAAATCAGTAATAAAAAGTCTACCAAAGAAAATCCTCAATTTTACCAAACATTTAAAGAACTAATTTCAATTCTTCTCAAATTCTTCCAAAAAACGAAAGTGGAGGGAATACTTTCAAACTCATTCTACAAGGCCAGCATTACCCCGATACCAAAGCCCGATAAAGACTCTACAAGAAAATTATGGACCAAAAATTCATGATGAACAGAGGTTCAATAACCCTCGACAAAATGTTAGCAGACCTAACTCCACAGCATTAGAAGCATCGTCAGCCGGGCACAGTGGCTCATGCCTGTAATCCCAACACTTTGGAAGCCAAGGCGGGCAGATTACGAGGTCAGGAGTTCCAGACTAGCCTGGCCAACATAGTGAAACCGTGTCTCTACTAAAAATACAAAAATTAGCCGGTGTGGTGGTGGTCGCCTGTAATCCCAGCTACTCAGAAGGCTGAGGCGGGAGAATCACTTGAACCTGGAAGGTTGCAGTGAGCCGAGATCATACCACTGCATACCAGCCTGGGCAACAGTGTGAGATTATGTCAAAAAAATAAAAATAAAAGAATCATTGTCATACTCAAGTGGGATTTCTCCCAGGAATAAAGGATATACCACATTAACAGAATAAAGGATAAAAATCACATGATCATCCAAACAGAAGCAGAAATGGTGGTTGACAAAATTCACCATCCTTTCCTAGCAAAAATTCTCAACACATTATGTATAGCAGGACATAATAGAGACCATATATGACAAATTCATAGCTAACATCATACTCAATGGTGAAACCCCAAACCCTTTTCCTCTAAGATCAAGGACAAGACAAAGATGTTCAGTCTCACCACTTCTATTCAACATAGTATTGGGGTCCTAGTCAAATAAATTAGGCAAGATTTTTTTACTAAGGCATCTTAACAGGAAAGGAAGAAGTTAAATTGTCTATTTTTGCTGGTGACATGATATTATATATGGAAAACCCCAAATATTTTAGATACACCCAAAAACTGTTAGAACTGATAAAAATTCAGTAAAGTTGCAGGATACAAAATCAACATACAACAATCAGTAGGTTTACTGTATAGGAATAACAAACTATGTGGAAAAAAAGAAAATCAAGATTAACAATTCTATAATAGTAACAAAAAAATTCAAATACGTTGGTGTAAATTTAACTAAGGAGGTAAAAAAACTGAAAATTATAAAATACCGATTACAGTGAAGAAAACACAAGTAAATGAAAAGATATTCCATATTGATAGAGTGAAATAATTAATATTGTTAAGACATCTGCACTACCCAAAGCAATCTACAGATTTAACACAATCCCATCAAAATTCCAATGTTATTTTCCACAGAAATAGAAAAAAAAAATCCTTACATTTGTATGGAATCACAAAAGACCGCAAATAGCCAAAACAATCTTGAGCAAACAGAAAAAAAGCTGGAGACACCTCACTACCTGATCTCAAAATATATTATAAACCAATTGTAATCAAAATAGCATGGTATCAGCATAAAAACAGACCCATCTACAAATGGAACAGGATGGAAAGCCCAGCTCAGAAATAAACCCAAACATCTGTGGTCAATTGATATTCAATAAAGTTGCCAAGAATAACACAATGGGGAAAGTTTCAGTAAATGTGGTACTGGGAAAACTAGATATGAAAGTGGATCCTTGTCCCACATCATACACAAAAATGACTCAAAATAGATTGAAAACTTAAATTTAAGATCTGAAACTAAAACACAGGAAGAAAGCTCCACGACATTGGTTTCGGAAACGGTTTTTAGCAACATAACCCTGAAAGACAAGGTAATAAAAATAAAATCAGACACAGGTAATTGCATCAAACTAAAGAACTTCTACAAACAAAGGAAAAAACTAACAGAGTAAAGTACCAGCCCACAGAATGGGACAAAATATTTTCAAACCGTGCATGCGACAAGGGCTTCATATCCAAAATATATGCAGAACTCAGACTACTCAATGACAAGAAAACAACCAGATTTTTTTAATGGGCTCAAGATTGTTTTGGCTGTTTGTGGTCTTTTATGATTCCATACAAATTTAAGGATTGCTTTTTCTATTTCTGTGGAAAATAACATTGAAATTTCAATGAGATTGCATTAAATCTGGAGACTGCTTTGGGTAGTGTGGATGTCTTAACAATAAATAATTCTTTCGATTTATTAATATGAAATATCTTTTCAATTATTTGTGTTTTCTTTGATATCCTTAATTGGTATTTTATAGTTTTCAAGTTTTTTTTACCTCCTTAGTTATCAGATTTTTTTTTAATGGGAAAAGAATCTGAACAAACATTTCTCAAAAGACAACATACAAATGGTCAGCAGTCATGTAAAAATGCAGAGCGTCACTAATGATTAGGGAAATTAAAATCCCAATGAGATCTCACCTCGCACCTGTTAGAATATCTTTTATCAAAAAGATGCAAGATAAGTGTTGTTGAGGATGTAGAAAAAGGAGAACTGGTGTACATTGTTAGTAGGAATGTGAATTATATAGCAACTCATAGCAGTAGAGGTTAGAGTCATGGGTGCCAGAGGCTGTGTGGTGGGGGAAGGGAGGGATTGGGGTGTTGTTGGTCAAGGGATACAAAGTTTAATAGTTGGAAGGAATAAGTATTGCGATCTATTGTACCCTATTGTACCACACGGTGACTATAGTCAACGGTAACGTATTACATATTTCAAAATTATCAAGAGAGTAAGTTTCCAATGTCTCACCATAAAAATGGCAGGTAAAGGAGATGATGGACATGTTAATTATTCATAGCTTGATTGAATCATTCCACATTGTATATATCAAAACAACACATTGCATCCCCTTAAATGCATGTCATTATAGTTTTTAAAATAATTTTTTACAAAACAAAGTGACATTTTGTTGCAATTAGCCTTTGCTTTGAACAGATAAAGTACTCTTCTTAGGATGCTTCTGCGGGCTTCCAGAAGAACCTCTCCGTATGCAGTGCCTCACTCATGAGTCACACCCCAACCTACCCCTGCTCAACTCTCCACTCTATTCACAGTCTACCAGCTCTGACTCTGTTTCCTGTTTACAGTATTACTTTACCTCCAGACCACTTCTCCAGCTCCAAGACCATGTTTCAGCCCTGGACTATGATTTGGTACTCAATTCCTGGTTAGGATGTTCCTGCCACTCTCAGTAAGTATGCTGTACGATTCAGCCTGGCCCATAAGTGGTCTTCAGTTCCCTGTGGCCAAGGTCCCCACTAGGCCTGCTCACAAGCAGAATCCATGCCACTGAGAATCCAATCAAACAGGGAAAATCCCTACAGCATCTCCATAAAGCTGCAAACTATGCGAAGGGAGATTCTGAACCCTGGTCCAGAACAAATGCCTGAGACAGCAAGGTTCTGTCCCCCGTCTGTGCTGTTGGTGGGATACCTGATAATAACCAAATCTTGATCTTGAGGAAGAGGAGAGATTCATGAATATCGTTTCATCTTAAACAGCTCCCTAAGGCCCACAATAATGGTTCCTACCAAAAAATGCCCATTTTTGAATGAGTGGCTGAACACTGGTTTCCCCTATGACAAATGGCCAGTGACTGAAAAAAAGGAATCATAAATTATATTGTATGCAGCCTTCTCAAAGAAAAAAGCAATGTGTTCTTTACTTCTGGAGATTATTCACAGAAAATAGCACCTAGTGATTATGTTTTGATGCCAAAAAGATAAATATCTTTGAAGGGAAGACAAAACATTATTTTTCAGATATAGCTGCCTTCTCCCATTCTCCTATATGTTTATGTTCTAGGTAAATGTATTTTTATTAGACTAGGAAACATTATTACAATACTAGATTCATAAAAGTAGTTGGAATTGGATTTGCTCATTTCCTACTTAATATTTTGAGAAATCTTGGTCATTTAAAACTCTCTAAACATGGTATTGGAGAAATAAAACCACCTGCCAGGAGCTCAATGTATTCAAGCCATCCTAATTATCTGCACTAGGCTGCTACCAAATGACGTCTATTTTTACAAAACAAAGATTTTGAAGAGGAAGCATTCCCCTTGTAGGTCTGTTCAAACTATCCTTTTCCTCTTGGAAAGGAGCAGCATAACCCTCCTCCCATTCTCCCACTGTCAGCGTCTAGCTGCCCTTCTGAACACCAAGATATGCTGGAATTCCCATTGAGGAAGCTCCAGCGTGTTTTAGAGAAAGTCTGGGTTATCTACAAACTGATCCAGGTCAAAGCAGGAGATGTTATTATGCTGAAACAGAGGTAGCATTGTGTGATGACATGAAAACAAACAGCTAAGAGAACGGAGGCCTGGGTTTCGGCCCTCGAGCTGCCTTTTACTGGATATGTGACCTTGAGCAAGTCTGTTGGAAGTCTCAGCTGGATCATCTGTCCTCAAGGAATAATACCGGCCCTTCAAACTGTGCAGGGTTGTAACACACTGCAAATGAAAGAATTATGCAAACATGCTCTGAACAGTTTAGATGTCTATAAAAATGGCTGGTTGCAATTACCACTGAATGAAATCTCATGGTATTTGGAAAGACAGCTAGTTCTAAAATTCCAGAACCTAAGTCATATTTGCTCCATTCCCTTGTATATAATCTGTAATTGCTTCTTGACGCTTTCTTGATGAAACATATCCCAAGTCATCCTCAGAAATATTTTTCATGATTATTTTCTTTCACAGTGTTTTTCCATCTAAAATCAACAGCTGAGTAATTCCATCCATATCTGTAAGCCCACTGCCTTCTGTTGGCAGTACTAACAATGGAGATGGGAAAAAAAATGAGGGCAGAAGAGAGCAAAGCCATCCCTTTTTATATTTCTATCGGATACCTTGCCTGGAATCTGTCCTAGGTCCTTAGCTTCTCTTACTAGTGAAAATATTCCCTGATATAGCTCTTGTCACTGCCTTAGAGACATTTCACCCTGACCAGTAGGCTGATCACATGGCTGTCAGTGGCCTCAGCTGGTTCGCCTACCTGCTTGTATTGCGTTTCACGTTCGTGCAAATTGCCACAGTCAGGTCAGCCAGAGAGCTGCACGGCCTTTCCACCGCACCTTCAGCAGAAGCCAACTTCATGCCCTTCTCTGCCCACCATTCCTCAGCCTGCGTACTCAAGCCCTTATTTTCTGCCCAGTTCACACAAACCCTATTACTTATTTTTCTTCTCTCCAGCAGTGGAGCAAAGCTACATTGCCGTTTGCAAACACAACTCCTCCTGTAGTTCAGACCCAAAGAATGTCTCATCTTCCCAGTAGAATTCTTCTCATCGTTAGAGGAAAAATCCAAAGTGACTTAGACTGTAGTCAGTAATTAGCCCTGAAGTCACCAAGTTCGTTTGCCTGTTTTACTCTTAAAATCAGGGTGACAGAAATGTTCTCTTAGCAGCTGGCCAGCCCTTCCAGTATCATGGCTGTCTTCAGTAAGCATGCAGTTTGGGGTCTGAGTTGAGAGACCTAGTTACCTCAACATCTTTTTAAGGCTAGAAGTTGTGATGGCATTTTGGGCAAAAACTCGAGTATACTAGATTCTTGGGCAAATACAGGTTACCAAAAATGAGAATGAGTCAGTCCTTCAGTAGCATGTGAGAAAATGTATATGACTTTCCTCTTGATCACTGTCTCCCAAAAGAACAAACTGTCTTTTTAAATGATTGTTTTCCATGGCAGCTTCTTCTACATCAGGAATGGCAAGAGTGGTTCAATGTGGGCCCAAGAAAACCTCTAACTTTTATTCCCAAGTTGATTTTTTAAACATCCCTGACAATTACAGGCCAGGTCAGCTTTCTCAGCCCTCTATGGTGAGAAACGGTCTTCAGAGAAGTCGGTGAGGACAGCTACTCAAGTCTGCCATGATCGGTTTAGGAAAACAGGTCAAAATATTTTATAAGGTGTAAAAATAAGCCGTAAAAAGTTGTATACTTCAGCAGAAAGCCAGGGCTAAAATCCCAGTACACTGAAAAGTTTCCCTGCAGTAATATTGGTTCACATTTCATAATGCTAGAGGGAAAACAGCAAGAAATAATTTTCTTGTTCAAAGAATAATTTGTTCTTTAGTAGAGCTGCAAGTTTAAGCAGTATTTCGTAATGGAACCCTTTGGGAAAGATTTGAAACCAAATAAGCTACATTCTTTCCCTCATTCGTTATTCAACAGTTATTCATTGAACACCTACTACATGCCAGGTTTATTGTGGACTCAGTGAGGTTTCCAAAGATGAATCAACCCTGCCTGGATCCCAAACTAAGAATTTGACCAAACTATTAAAAAGGAAAACGTCAGCTTTAGCAGTATCAACATAAATCTTTCTGTTTATCAAGTGCTGGGAGCTAGCTGGGTATTATCTTCCCAATAACCCTACCAGAGAGGTGCAAGTGAAGCCAGTGAGATTGAGACTTCTGGTAAATTTGCCAGCATACACACAGCCAGTGCATGGCAGAGTCAGCATGCAAACCAAGGCCACTCTGAGAAAGCAGACCGGCAGTGCTAAAAGGGCAGGAATTACATCTCAGCCTTTCTGTAACGTGGGGTATCAAAAGCAATATTAACCTAGACTTGGCAGTGTCGCCTTAATACACACGTAACATACAACTTTCCTCATCCTAGGAATGAACCTGGAGGCTCACTTCGGTTTCTCACGCCCTCTTATTTTTCTAACAGTTACTGATTAGGTTATACATGTTAACATCTTTGGATTGGCGACTTTGCCCTGACTTCTCCCATTGCAATCAGCCCTGCTCTCATTAAAACTGCTACATGTTCAGTCTGCCCACTTTCCTGGATCCCTTTTTCTTTCCTGGCAGAAACCTTGACCATGCAGTTCCCATGGGGTTAATCCATACCCTCCTGTATTAGTCCATTCTTGTGTTGCTATGAAGAAACACCCACAACTGGGTAATTTATAAAGGAAAGAGGTTTAATTGACTCACAGTTCTGCATGGCTGGGGAGGCCTTAGGAAAATTACAATCATGATGGAAAGCGGCTATTCAGGATTCAAGAGAGAGAACGTGCTAACAAGGGAAATGCCAGATGCTTATAAAACCATCAGATCTTGTGAGATGCACAAGAACAGTATGGGGGAAATCACCCCATGATTCAATTACCTCTACCTGGTTCCACCCTTGACGCATGAGGATTATTACAATTCAAGATGAGATTTGGATGGGGACACAAAGCCAAACCATATCGTCTCCCTTCCCTAAGAACATTATCAATCCAGATAACCTGAATATTCCATTCCCAGTGACCACAGAGATTGGTTTCGATACGGGCATGGGACCCATGCATACCAATCAGTCTTGAATACCAAGGAAGAGAGTCTCTTGCCACTGGGTGGTAAGTTGAAAGAACGAGAGTTCAGAGCTCAATTTGCCATCTTTCCCCACATGAACAGCTGAAGGACAGACTGACTACACCCTGACAGCACCACAGTGTCTGGACCCCCGTACCTGAGGCTAACTGTACATCTGGTCTTTTCAGTGTGGAGCGCCAGTAAGTGCCTTCTATCTATAAGCTCATTTGAGTTGGGTTTCTGTCGCTAGCCATCACAAAATTTCTAACACCTTAGGGCAGTTAACTGTCTACAGAATTCTTTATGTGTGTCCCATCACTAAAAAATTTTGCTCACCCTTAGTATATGTACATTTATTATATACTTGTATTATGGTACAAACATTACAAAGCATATACAAAACATACACATTATAAGAGGATAATTAAAAGCTAAGTGTAAATAATGTTTTCTTTCTGAACGCCTTTGAATTATCTTGCAAGCTCCTCAATAGCCACATCCCACTTTAGAGACAACTTTATTAAAGAATAGTGCCTACCTAATGGTCTACAACCGAAATCCATATTGGAAGGCTTTTCCTTAGAACGCCACTGTTGTCAATAATATAAGTGCAATCCAACATAAACCCTCAGAATCAAATTCTCCTATTATAAGCAGATGCCCAATCATTAACTTTTAATTATATATTTAAATCACAAATATTTCAAAAAAGAACACCATTCCAAATAGACATACCTGAAACTCCATGGAAAAGGTAAAATGATCTAAGCAGTAATGATGGACAGAGCCCTGTCTACTGTCTTCTAACTAGAGAGCAAACAGGAAGAAACACTATTCAGTTTCCTGAGGTCTGTATAGAGACAATCAATGCAGTAAGAAGAATCATAGCAAGAGTGTCAAGACTTGTGCCTGTGAAAAAACACCCATCTTTGTACTTACAAACTGCACAATAAGAGTTTCCTAAACAGAGTTAGGAAGATAAGAGATATTGGGCAGTACTGAGAGGAAAATCAGAGCTCAGGACTTTAAAAATAAAGCAGTTTCTATTGGTAACGCACTCTAGCATGTCAGTTTGCTGGTGAGTGATAACTATCATTGGTAGACATGAAGGTCGTTGAATCTTGGAAGACGGAATTTTAGAAAACAGGATGATGAGGAGCTCGTGTCGTCTCCTTTTCAAGGCCATCACTGAAACCCTTGCTGCCCTCCCCATGGAATTAACTTTCCCATAACTTGACTTTGGCACCCGTAACACTGTATCATAGCTACGTGGCCTTCATCTAGCTCTTTCACCTTTCTGTGGATATTTTAGCTACATTTCATTCATCTCTGCTTCCCTAAGGCTTGCTTAACACAGGACGGGGCAACTTCTGTGATGAACTTCTGTGATGAACAAATGCATGCCTTACCCAGCTTAGAGCCAAAAAAAGAAATTTATTTAAGGCTTTTGTTTGGCAAGAGATAAAATAGTAAAACTCCAATGTACAAGGAGCACCATTCCAAATAGAGAACTTTCTCACCTATACCTGGAGATAAAAAGGGGATAAGAAATGGTGAGCCTTATGTGAGTCACTTTAAACCCATATGTGGTAAGACCTGCAGCCTGAATCTACTGCTTCAAAAGGCAAGAGGTACCTTCTTCTGCTTCGTCAATGACACATTAAAATAAAGACAATAATAGCAAATATTCAATATATATGATAAGCTCTTTACATACATCAACAAAAAATATAAATATGTACTATCATCCCCAATTTACAGATGTGAAACTGACATTTGCAGAGGTCAAATAACTTACCCAAGTTAACATAAAGTCAAAATTCAAACACAGAATTGTGTGATTTCAAAGCTGTGCTCTATTCGAGCTTTCATTTGTTAAGCACCCCCTCTATTCTAGGTGGCCCTAACTGTAATCCCTCTCAACCAGGATGCAGGATTTGATCCATGGATCCTTGCTGACTACGTTTCCATTTGTCCCCTTTGCTGACATCCTGTCTTTCTGAGCCTCTAGGATTGGTAGGACAGCATCTTTAGGACTCCTGATTCTAGCAACTCTCTGCTGCCCCCACCTGGCACCCAGAAGCACATACTCTAGATCATTTCAACCTAATTAATTCCTCACCAGTACCATCCAATACCCACAATATGTAGCTAAGTTTTTTAAAAACTACACTAACATAAAGTAGAAAGAAATGGATGAAATTAATTTTAATTACTTTATTTGAGACAGAGTCTTGCTCCGTGGCACAGGCTAGAGTGCAGACGCCTGGCTTGATCTCGGCTCCTAACAACCTCCACTCCCGGGCTCAAGTGATCCTCCCACTTCAGCCAGGTGAGTAGCTGAGACTGCAGGCGCTCCACACCATCCTTGCTAATTTTTCTATTTTCAGTAGAGATGGTTCGCCATGTTTTCCCAGGCTGGTCTCAAACCCCTGGGCTCAGGCAATCCTCCCACCTTGGCCTCCCAAAGTGCTGGGATTACAGATGACAGCCACAGAGCCCAGCTACATTTTTATTTAAACTTACATATCCAAAATATTATCATTTCAATACCAAAAATTAATGATATTTTAAGTACTTTTTTCATCAAAATCTGGCATATATTTTTATAATTAAAACACATCTCAGCACCATAGGAAAGATATATTTAAACACACACACACACACACACACACACACACACTTTTCAAGTGCTCAGTCACCACATGTGGGCCAGTGACTACAGTCAACAACTTACCCTGAGACAGTAAATCCACTTTTAATGTCTGATAAAATTAATAAAGTGTTTCTGTCTGGAGATAAAATGGCATTACCAAATTTAAATACTTAGCTAATGTGTTCCACCAAATCAAACTGGATTATGATAGAAGTCTATGACTTTAGCCTACTTTAGAAGTCTATGACGTTAGCCTACCATGTATCATCATTTTATAAAGGGGTATCATAGTACTAAAAGGAGGATGGCCTTGACTTCAGATTAAAGAACAGTTCTTCCAAAGAAAGGTACATGGCAACCTTAGATCGATGGATCTGTTATATTGCTCTTATTTTGCTCATTCAGTCATAATCCAGAGAAAACTTTGCATAGACTGACTTTGGTCTGTGGCCTACTATTTGAAAACCACTGAAATGGGCTGGGGACAGTGGCTCACACCTATAATCCCAGCACTTTGGGAGGTCAAGTTGGGTGGATAACTTGAGGCCAGGAGTTCAAGACCAGCCTGGCCAACATGACGAAACCCTGTCTCTAATAAAAATAGAAAAATTCGTTAGGCTTCATGGCACATGCCTGTAATCCTAGCTACTTGGGAGGCTGAGGCAGAAGAATTGCTTGAACCTGGGAGGTGGAGGCTGCAGTGAGCTGAGATCATGCCACTGCATTCCAGGCTGGGAGACAGAGCAAGACTCCATCTCAAAAAAGAAAACCACTGAAATGGACTGGGTGCAGTGTCTCATGCCTTTAATCCCAATACTTTGGGAGGCCGAGATGGGAAGATTGCTTCAGGCTGGGAGTTCAAGACCAGTGTGGGCAACATAGCAAGACCCTCTCTACGAAAAATTTAAGAATTAGGCGCACATAGTAGTTGCACCTATAATCCCGGCTAGTCAAGAAACTGAGGCTGGATGATTGCTCGAACCTAGGGGTCCAAGGCTGTAATGAGCTATGATTGTACCACTGCACTCTAACCTGGGTGACACAGCGAGACCCTGTCTCAAAAAAAGAAAAAAACTCCACTGAAATGATGTAGTCTCTGCCCTGAAGACAGGGGAGAGACTACGTACTTAGCTAATGTGTTCCACCAAATCAAACTGGATTATGATAGAAGTCTATGAATTGAGAGGCCATCTTAACACAATGAGGAAAACACGGGCTTTATAGTCAGATGATCTCAAGTTCAAATCCCAGCAAAACAACAGATGAAAGGACCTTCACTAATTGCAATTGTGAGAAAGTAGGCATTTGTTCAATGGAAACTTAACCCTAGGAAAATGCCTAACAACTCATGATACATTTATGTGATAGAATATGATACCTCATTTAAATTAATAAACTAGGTCTACATGTATGTACAACACGGATATAATGTTTTGTAAAAAAAAAAAAAATGATACAATAGGACATTGTCACATGAGACCTTTTTTTTTAAAGTATAAATACAAGGAAAATTATTTAATATATTGTTTGTGGATATACACTAATGAAGCTAAATTATGAAGACATGCCTGAAAAGGTAAATATCCACTTCAGAAGGGTGGCTCTCCCCACCAGAGAGCAGAGAAACCTACTGGCCCCTCACAGGGCACCAAGGGAAGGATGCTCTACAATCGAGGAAAGGGGAAGCTGGGCCAGGGGAAAGCTGGTTTGCCTACTTGTTCTTCTCACAGAAATGCCTCTTACTTTTGGTTTGAGTCTGGCTCTGTCACCAAGGCTGGAGTGCAATGGCACGGTCTCAGCTCATTGCAACCTCCATCTCCCAGGTTCAAGCTATTTTCGTGCCTCTGCCTCCCAAGTAGCTTGGATCACAGGCACCGGCCACTACACTTGGCCAATTTTTGTATTTTCGTAGAGACAGGTTTCGTCATGTTGGCGAGGCTGGTCTCGAACTCCTGACCTCAGGTCACTGCCTCCCAAAGGTGAGCCACCATGCCTAGCCAGAAATGCCTCTTTAAAAAGACATCTGATTAATTTCTAAGTGTTGGGACATTATTATAATTATTGATCATTGATATATTAATCATTTCAATTTAGCTTCTTGTTCATTACCACAATTCTTAAGAATAAAATGTCTGCCCAGAAATAAGAATGTGGAATTGGAAGAAGCTTTATTACTAGAAATATTAAATCAAGATGAAATTGCAGAGTTGTTCGAAGACAAAAATGTAAAGGCACTTTCACTTACTGGCCCTTTCTATTGAAAACTAGAAAGAATTTAAGAGTAGTTGTTGTTAATGTTTTCACTGCAAGACAATTTGAGGGATTTTCTTTGTTAAAATACATTGTTATAATACATTTGACATTGCCTCAACTCCTGTTCCAATCACAGAAATGCCTCCAATAAGATACCTGCCAGCAATTGAAAATGTGTTATTATTATAATTATTCCCTTAAAGGGGATGGGGGGAGCTCTTTGTGTAGTCCTTATGAATTTTCTCTAAGTTTGAAATTATTTCAAAATAAAGTTTTTTCATTTAAAAAAAAGGGTGGTTCTCTAGGGATTCTCCGGATGGAGGTAAATGGAAAACAGTGTGAAAGGAGAGACTTCAACTGTATTTGCAGTGATTTATTAAGGAGGAGGAGGAGGAGAAGGGAAAAAATTCTAAGACCAAAACTCCGGCAGTTAACAAATGACTACACATCAGTAAGCCCCTTGCCTGAAGAACACCATTTGATCAGCCTCTCTCTTCTGTTAGTTTTGAAGGAGCAAGTCCATGCAGTGCGATTCTTCATCTAAAGAGTTTCAGATAAGCTCCAATCCAAACATCTGTTTTCCAAGGTAGCCCACCTTCCCACATGGCAACTCAGTCCTTCGACATCACTGGCTTGGGAAGGTTCAAAAACCACAAAGGGACAGTTGCTAACTATTGAACTTACCACCTAGACCAGTCTGGGAAGAAACTTTCTGAACCATCTAATAATTTAAGTCAAATGGACCATGAAAAGGAGTGCCTCCACTGTTTACTCAATCTGTAGGATTTCTACAGAGAGCCGTACCCAGAATAAGACATTTTTAAGTAATTAATGCAAAGTTACTTGTCCTGCAGGCATCTAGATTTTAATACAGTGCTTACAGAGGATTTATTCCTAGACATCTTTTTTAATCAACATCTCCTAACCCATCTGTGCTTCTGCAGTGAGGTTTCTGATGCTGAAGTGCTATGACTATTTCCATTTGCTCCATTATAATTATGCAAAACCATGTGTTTTGTTCTGCCTGATCCCAGTTCAATTTAAACACTGATTAAACTGGAAATAAATTAATGTGGTGCAAGTGTTGACGGAATCATCATAAACTGGCACTTACCCCTGGAAACAAACCATCATCTAATGAATTAATTGTACTCTTTATTTGGGCAGAACATTAGACGTAATCAAATTGAGTTCACACACATTCACAGGCCCCAATAAATGGTTATGTTACAAGAATGACAGTAAATTAATTTCAAGAGGCTCTCTAGCACAGGATACACAGGCTGTAATTACAAAAGTAAGGAGTGCAGTAAAAGAGAAAACATATGATCTGCCTTGCCCATTTGACAATACCTTGTCCTTCCTAGGTAATGTGATTTTCAGTCAATGAGAATGGGGATGATTAATTCCCTGATTAATAACATGTACACTTTCAAAGTAATGGAAATTCTAGATGTTCACCAGAGAAAATTTCTGCAGACACCACAGGAGTTTTCTAGAAACCAGTGTAACACCACTGGCCCTGGGTTCCTTGCAGATAAAATTTGAGGCTCATTAAAGGTATTCTCTGGCTAATCTTTATTTCCATGAGGGTCTTATAAAGAGGGGATAGCGAAATTAGCAACCCCAACAGTGTGAGAACTATACCCCAGCTTTTCTGGAGATGAGCCTGCATTGGACCTGCCAGGGTAGATTCTCAGCAGTTGAGGCATTTGCTGTGCACCATGCCTGTCTTTGGGGACCCTTGCTAAAGGATGGAAGGGTTCTCTCTAGCTTCCTTCAATTAAAATCCATGAACTTCTAAGAACACACTATGCAAAACAGATGACTTCCCTGGATGGATAGAGCTCAGAATTAAGCAGGCAAGTACAGCAACCCATGTTATGCTGGTAAACCAGGCCCGGGCATAATCCAGGTTCCATCCAAATAGAGGCATCACAGATACAGGCAATAAGGTGTGCACAGGTAAGAAGAGCAGTAGGAAAAGAAAAAGATGCCTGAACGTTTTTAGAAAAAACCTTCTCAGGCTGAGATAAGCCCAAAATTTAGTACCACATTTTAAAATATTTTTTGTTTCTAATTACAAAGTCAGCAGTTCTCATCTAAAGTAACATCTGAATTAACACACAAAGAAAACACATTTAAAACACCCATAATCCTATTTATTCAGAAAGTCCTTGCAATGCTATATGTAACTGTTTAAACACAGGCTTTCTAAATCTCAGTACTATTGACATTTTGAGCCAAATAATGACGAGTGGTAGGGTCCGTTCAGCAGCATTCCTGACCTCTAATCACTAGAGGCTAGCAGCACCAACCTCCACCCTAATTACAACAAGCTAAGTTGTCCCCAGACATTGACAAATGGCCCCTCAGAGGCAAAAATCACCCCTGCTTGAAAAACCACTGTTCTAGAGGAATCACTGTCTTACAATTTTGAAACCAACAATTTTCATCTAATGTATTGTCAGCATCTTTCTATGTCATTAAAACATGACTGTAGCACCTAATTTAACAAGTCCTTAATTAATTTAACCAGTCCTTAATTTATTTAACCTGTTTTTCTTTTCAATGTTGTGCTAATAACAGTGAAAATTTTCATACATGCATATTTGGATACATAATTATTTCTTAGGTAGGATTTCTGAGTCAAGATTTTATGGTTTTTTTATGTCATTTTTCTTTAAAAACCCTTGACATAACTTGTATCATTTCCATTTGTGATCGGCGTCAGCCTCTGTGACTTTCTCTCCCACACTATACCATGAGCGCAAGGATTGCCACCTGTGCCGTTTACTGTAATATCCCCACCATGTCTAGAAGTGCCTGGAACATAGTAACAGCTCGATAATATTTATTGAATGGGTAAGTGAAAAAAATAGCAGTTAAACTTTCAAACACTTTGCAGGTTGCTAGCTTTGTAACTAACTCATCTTATCCAAAAATAAACATTTGCAGTTGATCCCAAAGTAATAAATAGGCTTTAAATATATCTTGCTTTCAGAGAAGAAGGATGGGTATTAAGAAGAGGTAAATTAAAAGTCCAAAACCTAGACAGGAGCAGTGTCTCACGCCTGTAATCCCAGCACTTTGAGAGGTTGAGGTGGATGAACCACTTGAGCCCAGGAATTCAAGACCAGCCTGAGCAACACAGTGAAACCCCATCTCTACTAAAAGTACAAAAATTAGCCAGGCATGGTGGCAGGCGCCTATAGTCCCAGCTACTTGGGACAGTGAGGAAGGAGAATCACTTGAACCCAGGCGGCAGAAGCTGCAGTGAGCCGAGATTGTACCACTGCATTCCAACCTGGGCAACAGACGGAGGCTGTGTCTCAAAACAAAAAAAAAATAGTCCAAAACCTGAACACACTTGAGTTTCAAGGCTGCAGTTAGAGTGAAGAGATTTTGGTAGAGAAAGGGAAGTCATGAACTATTTATTAAATCCCCATAGCTCTAGAGTGTCTTTTAAAAAGTAGTATTTATTTATTGCCCTCATGACTATAGAGCCCCCTTCCTGGAAAGAAAATAATAAATACAGAAAGTAGTTTGTTTTTATAAGTCAACTAAGAAATTCAGAAGATGCTGCTTTGACTAAATTATTTGTGTTTTATGAGGGAAACCCTCCAAAATGAGATTGAATGGTTCATCTGCACTAACACTCCGTATCTGTCTATATCTAACTAATAAACCTTGAACCCCAATGCCATTGGGGAAACACAAATCTGATGGTAGAATGTTTTAGTGTGTTTTCTGCTGCTAAACAGAGTACCTGAAACTGGGCAATTTACAAGAAAAATAAATTTGTTTCTTACAGTTCTGGAAGCTAGAAGTCCAAGGCTGAAGGGTTTGCATCGGATGACGGCCTTCTAGCTGCGGCATTCCATAGCAGAAAAAGCAAAGGGGTAAGAAAGTGCGTTTTTTAAAGGCATCAAACCCACCCACAAGAGTGGAGCCTTCAGAGCTGAATCACCTGTTAAAGATCCCGTGTCTCAATACTGTTAAAATGGCAATCAAATTTCAGCATCAGCTGTGGAGCGAACAAACATCCAAATTGTAGCAAAGAGATTCAGATTAAAAGCTTCAAGTAATATTCCACCTTTCTGCTATGCCCATCCACAGATGGCACAAGTCACTTATCTGGGAATAAAAACCCCAATATCTTCCATGCATATGTCCTCTTCACCTCCTTTTAAAGTTAACTGAGTTTTTGTGTGTGTGATAAACCACGCACAAATGAAAGGGCAAGATTGTGATGACTGCCTTATTTAGGATTCAAGCAGAAGTCTTAGCCAGGCCTTCATAATTGGGAAAATTAAAGATAAAATATGTAGATCCTGGCAAATGGACCATGCAATCCCCACTGTTTAATTCCAGGGTCACATCGACCCAGACAGAATAGTAATCAAACTCCAATAAAAAATGGAAATGATTGTCTTTGTGCCCTGTTTCACAGCTCAAGAAACATCCAGCTAACCATCATAGTGCAGTCATATTAGGTACTTGGGAAATTATGTAGCTGCTACTGAAGGTATCCAAGCATCCATTTTAAAATATTCCCATTATTTTGGTGAGTCACTTGATAACATAAAGAAATAGAGAGTTTCATAAAATGCCGCTTGAAAAAGCATCATCTGAAAACACCTTTACCTTAATTGCCTAAACTAAGAAATTCTAGCTATTATATAGAGCTGTAGTTCTAAACCTTGGGAACATGTTAGAATCACCTGGTAGCTTTTTAAAAATACTAGTACCTGGGCCCTAATCCAAGTGATTTTCACTTAATTGGCCTTGGAAAGGCCCAGGCATTGGTAATTATAAACCTGCCCCTGATAATTCTAATATGCAATTAGGCTTGAGGCCACTCTCTCAATGCTACCGTAGCTCATCCTCTGCTGCTTTGACCCAAATCTTCCTGGGTACCTAATCTCTAATGGAGACTTTCCGTCAACTCAAAGAAAGAAAACTTGTTCAGTAAGGCAAACATTATTTCTGAGAGTCCATTTAACCAACAGTGGGGATGAAATGTTATCATGTATGCGGTACAGTGAGAGAACATCCTCTTAGACTCTTTGCCACATCATTCTTAGAAAGACAATTCAAATGGCACATTGGTAGTCCGGAGGATGATGCAGGATTGCTTGAGCCCAAGAGTTTCAGGTTACACTGAGCGGAGATTGCACCACTGCACTCTAGCCTGGGTGACAGAGGGAGACCCTGTCTCTAAAAATAAAATTAAATGAAAAAATTTTAAAAGAAGAAATCAAATAACACATCAGGCAACTTCAAAACCCACTTCTCACCTTAGATGAACCCTGACACTCAGCATTCAAACTTTCATCCCCTGGAACAAAGACAGTATTCTTGCTGGCTATAATCCCAACAATTTGGGGAACTTGAAAACTGGCACAAGTGCAAACAGCTAATAGCTTTAAACGGTCCTAAAAGGTATGAACTATAACTAGAATGCACTTCCCTACAATTCAAAATTCTCAAACATAATATAAACTAATTATTTTGTTGCTAAATGAGACAAGCAATGCCTCATACATAGCAGACACACAATAACCATTTTAAAATCTAATTAATGAATACCAAAATTGCTCGTAAAGTGGGTACTGATACAATTTAAAATTCTTATTTGGATAACAAAATTAGCATGCATTTCAGCGCTAACTGTAAGACAGCTCCTCCAACAATTATACCAGAATTAATGGCATTGCTGTATTAATTTTTTTAAGAACAGTAAATTTCAAAAATCTTCATTTTATTAAACTTGCTATCTTATTGATACCCTAAAAGAACTGGTTTAAAAAAAAATCCATTCTTGTCACAAGAAAAATTAAACTACTCCATAAAATCTATTATTTTCCCCAAGACATTTTCTTTTACTGCCATATTTTGTTCCTCCAGCAAATAAACATATATTGAGGACCAACCACATGCCAGGCAGAACCCATGTTTAGGATATCGGCTGGTGAGGAGGACAGACTATGCTTGAATCTAAGCTCTGCTAGTCAGTGACATGAATCAAGTTACTTAATTTCTCTTACTTTCCTGTTTCTCATCTGCACAATAAGAAGGACTAACTGGAGGGCTTGTTGATGCTGGAAGATAATATATTCAATGTATCTGGCCTTAATTATTGCTCTATCACTGGATTCTCCCAACTCTGGGACTAGAGGGTGCTACATCCTGTTTGCAAATGTGTAATCAAAGGCACTGAGAGGTTGTGACCTAGATACTTTATCTTTTGAGATGTTTTCCTCCTACTTTTGGGGGCGGTCAATGTCTCTCTGTTGTTACCCAGGCTGGAGTGCAGTGGCACAGTCATAGCTCATTGTAGTCTTGATTTCCTGGGCTCAAGCAATTCTCCTGCCTCAGGCTCCTAAGTAACTAGGACTACAGGCATGTCATCTGCAAATAGAAACAATTTGACTTCCTCTTTTCCTAACTGAATACCCCTTATTTCTTTTTCTTGCCTGATTGCTCTGGCTAAGAGCTTCTGCACAGCAAAAGAAAACAATCACTAGAGTCAACTGGCAACCAACAGAATGGGGAAAAAACTTCTGCAAGCTACCCATCTGAATAAGGGCTAATATCCAGAATCTACAAAGAACGAAAACAAATTTACAAGGAAAAAACAAACAACCCCATCAAAAAGTGGGTGAAGGATCTGAACAGGCACTTTTCAAAAGAAGACATTTATGCAGCTAACAAACATATGAAAAAATGCTTATCATCAATAGTCATTAGAGAAATGCAAATCAAAACCACATTGAGATACCATCTCATGCCAGTTAGAATGGCAATCATTAAAAAATCTGGAAACAATAGATGCTGGAGAGGATGTGGAGAAATGGGAACGCTTTTACACTGTTGGTGGGAGTGTGAATTAGTCCAACCATTGTGGAAGACAGTGTGGTGATTCTTCAAGGACCTAGAAATAGAAATTCCATTTGATCCAGCAATCCCATCACTGGGTATATACCCAAAAAATTGTTCTATTATAAAGACACATGCACACGTATGTTCATTGTGGCACTGTTTACAATAGCAAAGACTTGGAATCGACCCAAAACTCATCAAGGATAGACTGGATAAAGAAAATGTGGCACATAAACACCATGGAATACTATGCAGCCATAAAAAAGGTTGAGTTCATGTCTTTGCAGCGACATGGATGAAGCTGCAAACCATTCTCAGCAAACTGACACAAGAACGGAAAACCAAACACCACATGTTCTCACTCAAAGGGGGTGTTGCACAATGAGAACACATGTACCCAGTGAGTGGAACATCATACACTGGCGTCTATTGGGGGGTGGGGGGCTAGGGGAGCAATAGCAGGGGGTGGGGACGTTGGGGAGGGATCACGTTAGGAGAAATGCATAATGTAGTTGACAGGGGGATGGAGGCAGCAAACCACTGTAGCATGTGTATACTTATGTAACAGTCCTGCAAGATCTGCACATGTACCCTATAGCTTAAAGTATAATTTAAAAAAAAATTAAAAATAAAAAACAAATGAAGAAATTATATCTCTACAGAGTCAAAAAGCTTCTGGCTCTGGTGTTCTGGCAGCATGAAGAATCTAAGAATAGTGAAGAAAAACTCAGGGGGCAGGCAATATTGATTGTATGCAACTGTAGCTTAACACAGCATGAACAAGTCTTTTGTATCTTCATCGGCTTTGGGATGGCGTGCCCTTTTAATCAGGCAAACTGCGTTTAATAGTTGCTGCCTATATAGTATTCTCTGATACCAGAAAAGGAAATACGTGACAAAATCATGAAGTATAGACTAAGAAACTGTATGGGGCAACTGATCAGAATAGCATTCTCACTGGTGTTCCTCTTAAGACTCCACAGCTTGGTGTCAAACCAAATGTACAGATACTTTCTAGAATATATTATACTAAACAAAACAAGTATGTAACAGTTGGCATTCTGAAAACAAAGAGTTTCTTAGAATGCTAAGGAGCCAATGTCCTATATTTTTCTGTCTTGAAAAAAAATTATCTTTGTTTCAACTGAATCTCCCTAATTAGTTCTCCTTATTTCTAATTTTATACTCTGGCTATTGAAGTGAGGGACTATTTCCATCAACAAAGCAAGTTCCAGATAAAAGTTCTTTAAGAAACTTGCTAAAAAAAAAACAGATCATGCTGTCTTTCCTGGGATTCCTTCACATGTGAATGCTCCAGCCAGACCCAGAAATGCAGCTTTGTTTTACTACCATTCCATAATGATCTAAGCAGCAAAATCAGGTATGTAACCTAAAGCCAGCAAGCCTTGCCAACAGCATAGATTTCATTAATGTCAGAATCACACAGGCTGCTTCTGTCCTTGGTATATTTGTTGGTAATTTATTATCTTTCAAATTACTGGTTATTTTTAAAACAGACTAATGTAAACCTAGCATATGGCTACACACTCATTTTCCATTTACTCGACATTTACTGAGCACCTTCCATGGTCTTGGTACCCAATATGCGCCTGGGATAAGAAAGAAACAGTCCCCACTCTCTTGGAAATGATGATAGAAACGTGTTACCTGGATATGTCAGAGGATGCCTTCCAGTTAAGATTTTTGGTTGCCATCTTTGACAGAAAGGAACTTATTAGCAGGATCACAGCAAGACATAGACTCAATCACAGGATAAAGAGACCAGGTAGCTGGTACCCCAGGGAATATCATGTAGCAGAAGAATCACCTCTCCCACATGCTAGCTTCAATTGATTACGATTAAAACCAAGGGACAGCTTAAATCACAGGTCATCCTATGGCACCAGAAGGAAGACTTATTTACAATCAACACATAAGGAATGCATTCTTCAGAAGAGGTAATTTCTCCTTTTGCAGAAACAATTCAAATCAACAAGAAGACACGCAAGGTAAAATCTGTGGCTCTCCCATTCAATTCTACAATATATTAATAAAGGAATATAGACTAGAAAATGCTTCTAGAGTCTTTGAAATTTAGTTCTTATTTAGTTTTTAAGTTTTTAATGTTGTTTTTCCCCTTGTCTTTTCAACACAATTCAGCAAGCTGCCATGTTAACTTTTACAAGAAACTCTTCATTGGATATTAGAATTTACATTAAGCTGTGAGTAATTAAAGTGTGATGTCTTTTTCCAGATCTCCATCTAAAATGTAAATTAAAGGGCAGACAGAAAAATAATTTCCCTTATGTCATTTAAATTATCCCTTAAGATTATGGGAAACTATTCATTTTTTTAAACTAAGAGGAACCAAAAATGCATTTCCCCTTCCCACTCTTCACAACAGAAGATGCAGAGGGAATGAGATGCTCTGCTTAATAACAACTTTCTGGCTGACTTAAAGGCTAAAATTGATATTTTTAACCATTCATGTCCCTGGTTTTGGGCACTAAGTGGACTTCATTCAATTTAGACACAGCTATCCCCAAACCTGAACACTGTCCACCTTCCTCCTAAGTCAAATCCCACTGCTGTTGTTTCCTGTGGCCACACAACCAATCCTAGAAGCTAATATTTTAACACTAGCTTACTATGGTGGTGGCCTTGAAGTATTTTACACGTATTAACCGAAGGAATCCTTGCAAAGAATTCCAGGGTAGGTCCTATTATGATCTTCATTTTTCAGATGAAGAAACCAAGTCATAGTTGAGGGTCACTCTCTTACCTGACTTGATATACAAGGCTCTGGATAAAATCCTCCTACATAAATGCAGGGAAATAGACTTGTATAAACACAAATCTTGAGACCTTGATATTGTAGTTGTGTGTTAAAGAAACAAGTTACCTAGACCTGAAATGTTTCTACCTATATATTTAAATGAGAATAATGCTATCTACTTCACGAGATACTATGAAATATCTCAATCTTCTCAAATTCTTCTAAAACACTCTTCTAAACTCTTTTCAAACTCATAGATGCATAAGTTTATCTTATAAACTTCTTCCTAAGGTTTCTATTTTTAAGAAATAAGAATTTGTAAAAATAGTTTTTCTATATTCTTACAAGGTATTGTAAGGTATATGTGTTAAGGATATTCCTTCCCATGATTTCTAATCCTATATTGTTCCAATCTGGGCAACATAGTGAAACCCTGTCTCTATGACCAAAAAAATAGTAACACAAAAATACAAAAGTGAGCAGCAAAGGTGGTGCAAGCCTTAGTCCCAGCTACTTGGGAGGCTGAGGTGGGAGGATCGCTTGAGCCAGGAAAG
>NW_016107469.1:1215826-1231801 GCF_001604975.1 Cebus imitator
AGTGGGAGACTTTAACACCCCATTGTCAATATTAGACAGATCAACCAGACAGAAAATTAACAAGGATATCCAGGACTTGAACTCAGACCTGGACCAAGCAAACCTAATTGACATTTACAGAACTCTCCACCTCAAATCCACAGAATATACATTCTTCTCAGCACCACATCACACCTACTCTAAAATTGACCACATAATTGGAAGTAAATCACTCCTCAGCAAATGCACGTAACAAATAGTCTCTCAGACCACAGTGCAATCATGTTACAACTCAGAATTCAAAAACTAACTCAGAACTGCACAGCTTCATGGAAACTGAACAACCGGCTCTTAAATGTTGACTGGATAAACAATGAAATGAAGGCAGAAATAAAGACGTTCTTCGAAACAAATGAGAATGAAGACATAACATACCAGAATCTCTGGGACACATTTAAAGCAGTCTCTAGGGGAAAATATATAGCAATAAATGCCCACATGAGAAGCAAGGAGAGATCTAAAATCGACACCCTATTGTCAAAATTGAAAGAGCTAGAGGAGCAAGACCAAAAAAACTCAAAACCTAGCAGAAGACAAAAAATAACTAAGATCAAAGCAGAACTGAAGAAGATAGAGACACGAAAAACCCTTCAAAAATCAATAAATCCAGGAGCTGGTTTTTCGAAAAGATCAACAAAATAGACCACTAGCCAGATTAATAAAAAAGAAAACAGAGAAGCATCAAATAGATGCAATAAAAAACGATAAAGGGGATATCACCACAGATTCCACAGAAATACAAACCATCATCAAAGATTATTACAAACAACTCTATGCACATAAACTAGCAAACCTGGAAGAAATGGATAAATTCCTGGACACTTGCCTCCTGCCAAGCCTAAACCAGGAAGATGTCGAAACCCTGAATAGACCAATAACAAGGTCTGAAGTTGAGGCAGCAATTAAGAGCCTACCACCCAAAAAAAGCCCGGGTCCAGATGGGTTCACAGCCGAATTCTACCAGCCATACAGGGAGGAGCTGGTACCATTCCTTCTGAAACTATTCCAAACAATCCAAAAAGAGGGAATCATTCCCAAATCATTTTATGAGACCAACATCATCCTGATACCAACACCCAGAAGAGACTCTGCAAGAAAAGAAAACTTCAGGCCAATATGCATGATGAACATAGATGCAGAAATCTTCAATAAAAAACTGACAAACCAATTGCAATAGGACATCAGAAAGCTTATCCACCATGATCAAGTAGGCTTCATTCCGGGGATGCAAGGCTGGTTCAACATACACAAGTCTATAAACATAATCCACCACGTAAACAGAACCAAAGACAAAAACCACATGATTACCTCAATTGATGCAGAGAAGGCCTTTGACATAATTCAACAGCACTTTATGCTAAAAACCCTCAATAAACTAGGTATTGACGGAACGTATCTCAAAATAATAAAAGCTATTTACGACAAACCAAGAGCCAATATCATACAGAATGGGCAAAAACTGGAAGCATTCCCTTTGAAATCTGGCACTAGACAAGGATGCCCTCTCTCACCACTCCTATTCAATAGAGTATTGGAAGTTCTAGCCAGAGCAATCAAGCAAGCAAAAGTAATAAAGGGTATTCAAATAGGAAAGGAGGAAGTCAAATTGTCTCTATTTGCAGACGACATGATTGTATATCTAGAAGACCCCATCATCTCAACCCAGAATCTCCTGAAACTGATAAGCGACTTCAGCAAAGTCTCAGGATACAAAATCAATGTGCAAAAATCACAAGCATTCCTATACACCAATAACAGATTTAAAGAGAGCCAAATCAAGAACGAACTGCCATTCACAACTGCTACAAAGAGAATAAAATACCTAGGAATACAACCAACAAGGAACATAAAGGACCTCTTCAAGGAGAACTACAAACCACTGCCCAACAAAATAAGACAGGACACAAACAGATGGAGAAACATTCCACGTTCATGGTTAGGAAGAATCAGTATCATGAAAATGGCCATACTGCCCAAGGTAATTTACAGATTCAATGCTATCCCCATCAAACTACCAATGACCTTCTTCACAGAACTGGAAAAAACCACCTTAAACTTCATATGGAACCAAAAGAGAGCCCACATGGCCAAGTCAATTCTAAGTAAAAAGAACAAAGCTGGAAGCATCACACTACCGGACTTCAAACTATACTACAAGGCTACAGTAATCAAAACAGCATAGTACTGGTAGCAAAACAGAGATATAGACCAATGGAAGAGAACAGAGGCCTCAGAGGCAACACGACACATCTACAACCATCTGATCTTTGACAAACCTGACAAAAACAAGCAATGGGGAAAGGAGTCCGTTTAATAAATGGTGTTGGGAAAACTGGCTAGCCATATGCAGAAAGCAGAAACTGGACCCCTTCCTGACACCTTACACTAAAATTAACTCCAGATGGATTAAAGGCTTAAACATAAGACCTAACACCATAAAAACCCTAGAAGAAAACCTAGACAAAACCATTCAGGACGTAGGCGTAGGCAAGGACTTCATGATCAAAACACCAAAAGCATTGGCAACAAAAGCCAAAACAGACAAATGGGACCTAATCAAACTCCACAGCTTCTGCACAGCGAACGAAACAGTCATTAGAGTCAATCGGCAACCAACAGAATGGGAAAAAACTTTTGCAGTTGACCCATCTGACAAAGGGCTGATACCCAGAATCTACAGAGAACTAAAAGAGATTTACAAGAAAAAAACAAGCCCATTCTAAAGTAGGCAAAGGATATGAACAGACACTTTACAAAAGAAGACATACATGAGGCCAACAAACATGAAAAAATGCTCATCATCACTGGTCATTAGAGAAATGCAAATCAAAACTACATTGAGATACCATGTCACGCCAGTTAGAATGGCAATCATTAAAAAATCTGGAGACAAGAGATGCTGGAGAGGATGTGGAGAAATAGGAACACTTTACACTGTTGGTGGGAGTGTAAATTAGTTCAACCATTGTGGAAGACAGTGTGGTGATTCCTCAAGGACCTAGAAATAGAATTCCATTTGACCCAGCAATGCCAGTACTGGGTATATATCCAAAGGAGTATAAATCATTCTACTATAAGGCCACATGCACATGAATGTTCACTGCAGCACCGTTTACAATAGCAAAGACCTGGAACCAACCCAAATGCCCATCGATGATAGGCTGGACAGGGAAAATGTGGCACATATACACCATGGAATATTATGTAGCCATCAAAAACGATGAGTTTTTGTCCTTTGTAGGGACATGGATGAACCTGGAAACCATCATTCTCAGCAAACTGACACAAGAACAGAAAATCAAACACCACGTTCTCACTCATAGGTGGGTGTTGAACAATAAGAACACATGGACACAGGGAGGGGAGCATCACACACTGGGGTCTGTCAGGGGGAAATAGGGGAGGGACAGCAGAGGGTGGGGAGTTGGGGAGAGACAGCATGGGGGGAAATGCCAGATATAGGTGATGGGGAGGAAGGCAACAAATCACACTGCCATGTGTGTACCTATGCAACAATCTTGCATGTCCTTCACATGTACCCCAAAACCTAAAATGCAATTAAAAAAAAGAGAAAAGAAAAATATACTTAAAATTGTAAGCAATGTAAAAACACTGAAACATTAAATATTAAGTATCTATTTCTCTTTAAATGTATCTCTTACATAAGCAGTATCTTTGGAGGATGTTTTCTTCTAGGTAATCAATACTTCATATCTTTGTTTAGTACCTTTAAATAATAAATACCGGCATTACTTTTTAAATGGTTTTATTTTATGTACAAATAATGAATAGATGTTGTACCCATAAATTCTACTTTCCAAAAACAGGAGCTTTTTAAAAGAAAGCCATGTAACTTTTAAAAGGCATTGGGATTTCTCTGCTTCTAGATCATTGGTAGGTTAGAAAAATAAAGTTTGTTCTACCAGGAATCAGAAGTTGGAACTGAGTATTCTCCAAAGTGGAAATTCTAAATAGTGTCGCTCCAGGCAAAGATTATTCAGTTCTCATCCCCAACATCCAAAACTACCTATCAGAAGGGTTAAACCAGGTCAAAACAGTCCAGCACAATTAGGCTTCATCAAACAGTATCATTACGCTCTTCTGAGATGCCAATAAACCAAAACAGGAAATATTAAAATAAAATAGTATTTGACACTCTCATACAAATTATTTCCTTATTGTATCCCCTGTTCTATAACATTAATAAAGGGAATATTTTACTGCAAAGAATATTTTATTTTATACATTACTAACCATGAATTTTTGCCATTACTTATTATACAGAGGCTGCCCTGTGCCATTATCCAGATGGAATAAGCATTTTACATCCACAATTCACTTCTATAGTTATAAGCAGAATTTTCATGATTTACATAAGTACATCTGTCAGTGAAGATTTAACACTGAGATGTAATGTAACATCCGTAATATCTGATGTTTTATAGATGGCAATGTAGAAAAGACATATTTTAATCACTTTTCATTTAAGTAACCTTATGTAAAAAATAAACTAATAATTTAGCAGTTCCAAGTGTCCAAAGGGCATTTTCAAATGCACATAAAAGAAATGGTTACAGAGATTTTAAAGAAGCGTCTTCCATATCCACATCCTCTTGCAACTGCTGTACCATTTTCTCTTCCAAATGCTTCCCTTTGCCTTTAACAAAAATAAGTAAAAAATAAAAAACTTAATTCAATGTGACCTTACATCAACATGTCAAAACTTTATAGAGGATCCCGTGTGTTTTAAAGTAATATTAGCCATTCCTAAGAAATTTTAAAATAGCTAGCCATTCATCAAATAGACATTCTACATACATTTGCTGATTTCACCCTCATAACAATCCCCATTCTAAATATGAGAAAACTTAGGCTCCAAGACAGATTAACTTGCGGAAGGTCACTCAACTATAAAGTCATCTAAGTCAAACCACTGGTATGTGAACCTCAGCCATCTGGATCCACGGTCCCTGCTCTTAACACTGTCCTATCTACCTAAAAGAGAATTACCTAAAAAATTAGATAACAATGGTTCATTTCTGGTGCTTTTTGGCTATCAATTTGTTAGGTATATGTAAAACAAATGCTCCAGAATTTTGTCTATTTTGTTTTAGTAAAATTTGGTACAAAAATAATACAAGTAGATTTACACAAATGTACTCAACATGTGGTTACAGAATTTGACCTTTACTAAGATTTAGACAAGATTTCTTTCTCTTTAAGTGATCTAGCTGTACTTGGTGTCAGCTGAGTAAAAGAAACAGTAGTCCAAATTTTAGAATCAGAATCACCTGGAATGCTACTGAACAGCAGCCCAGACTCAAAGAGCCTGGGCCTATGTATTTAAGTTCCCCAAGTTGGTAATTCCTATACCAACCAAAGGTTGAGAACCACTAATATAAAATACTGTTCTTTAATCAAAACAAGTATGAGACAAAAATCACCTATAAAATTATTACTCAAATCATTTTGCTTAACTTGGGGAGATACAGAACATAGAATTCAATGAAGGGAAAAAAGAAACACTGTATCAATAGATTGACTGTAACTGGAAAATACACTGAATAAATTACCTTTTTACAGACCAAATCATATCATAAATTTACTAAGACAATATTTAAAGGAAAAAAATACCCAAAGTTAGTTGGTACCCAAATACAGAGACCTCAAAAATCTAGATTTTTTCAGTTTTCTTCTTAAAGCAGAGAACTCCTGTGTAGTGTAATGTAATACTCACCTGCAAGAGGGGCTCGGATAAGATGGATGTTTTGCTTGACTTCTTTGATATCCTGAACTTTCTGTAGCTCTTTATTTTTCTTCAGTCTTTAATAAAACATATTAAAGCCAAAATTTCAGTTACTAACACTTCTTTAAGAGGCATCAATTCACAATACAGCTTCTAAATTTTGTTACTTAAGTTAGCCACACAGATGGGGAATGGGAACATGATGGCTGCCCTTCTGTTTATTACCCTTCCTTCTCCCCACAACGCCCCCCCGTCCAGCAGGAACATCAACACCAAGTCAACAAAGAGCCTCTCAGTTCTCTCAAATTATTCCCAAATGGCAAGCCAGTGAACTTAACAGGTATAAGTTAATATAAACGAGATATATACCTTATAGTAATTCCCAAATCTAAGGTAAGGTCACTTACTAAGCCCTCACAAATGTACACTTACTTCCCTAACAACTCAAAATCAAAGTGGCTTTTTAGTTCATAATTAGCTTAAAATAGGATTCCTATCCTACCACAAAATGTGTTCATTCAATCATTGTATCCCTTTGTACCTGGTCTGGCACAAAATGGAGGCCCAATATATATTTGCTGAGCAAATGAAGGATGTGACTCATGAAAAGTAGTGCTCTACTAAATAAAACAACCTCTAACTGTTAAAGTGCCTAGATCTTTTCTCCTCATATACGTAAGTCTCTGTTATATAATTTTTTAAAAACTATTTGGTAATTACAAGAGCACAAAACACACGATATTCAACAGAAATGCTAACAAACTAGTTCTCAAACATTTTTCTAAAATGCTTTAACATTTTTAAGCCAGAAAGCTGCTAGCACATGCTTCTTCTCCATGACGTATTCCACAGCAATTAGTTTAAAAGCTAATGATCCTGCTCTGAAAAAAGGGCTGATTCCAGGCTGGGGAAAAGGAAGCAAAAGATGAGTCTTGAAACATCTTGTTAGCTATAAAACATGAATGCACTCAAAGAATGATGAGAATTGTCAAAATGACATGAGAGTCGGCCAAAGGAACTCCCACAGGCCAAACCTGGGCCACTCAGAACATCAAAATAAATAATGACAATAAAGAATTATAACCCAATGTATACCATAAGAATCCATAAATACACACAGATGTAATATGAATAAAGGAATAAATCTTGAAATTGATAGAAAAGGAAAAGCTCTTTCTTACATGAGAATGTCGACCACAAAATGTAGATGAAATGATGGAATTAGAAAAATCACCATTTGGCAACAATCACAATAATAGTAACTGATTCAGACAAGACTCTAGGGAAAGCTAAAACCAGTAGGTACAAGTTTGAGAAGTAATAGGCTCTTTATTGAATCTCTTTGTATCTCCCACAAGACATGTACTGTTTACAAGGAAAACAAAGTAGTAATCTTACAGTGGAGAAACCTGACAGACATCACCTTAATTAAGTGATCAAAGTTAACATCATCAGCAAGGTGACATCATATGCTTTCGGATATGATGAATAAGAAGGATACGTCATCATTTCTGTAACACCCCGGCAAAAGGTACCTAGCCTAAATCTAATGAGGAAGTTATTAGACAAACCCAAATTGAAGAACATTCTATATAATAACCGGACCTATATTCTTCAAAACTATCAATGTCATGTAAAATAAAGAAAGATGAGAAACTGTCCAAATTAAAAGAGGCTGAAGAAATATGAAGGACTTTCTGTTGCCATGGATGTAATCAGAATAACTGGTGACGTCTAAACAAGGTTAGTAGTACATCAATGTTAATTTCCTGACTGACAGATAACCACACTGTGTTTAAGAGAATGTTCTTATTTTTAAGTTATATACACTTAAGTATACTTAGAAGGAAAAAGCACTATGTCTTCCATACATTGTGACAAGGATAAAGTAAATGTAAAATGCTGGCAGAATATACAAGAGTCCTTCATATTATTCCTGAAAGTTTTTGGTAAGTCTGAAGTTATGTCGAAAAAAAAAAAAAAAAAAAAAAAAAAAAAAACTAATGCCTCTAAATATCTACTAGTAATTATTTTCCAAAAGTTACTCCATACAAACATTCATACCTGTTCATTATAAATTTAGCTTGGCGTTTCTGTTTGATCTCTTCAACTCTCTTCATTGCATCAACTACAAAAAAATTCACAAGTTATTAGCAAATGTATGCACATTCAAGCAGTATGATCAACAACTACATTAACAAACACTTCTTTATTATTCTGATTTAGAAATGAATTTACATGAAAAAAAATCCTTACAAAAACAATCCCTACTCAAAAAGCTGAAGAAGGTATATACTCATGGCTATCATCACTGTCAACATTCTCTTTCACAATTATCACTTCTTTAATTTTTATTTGGGAAAAAGTCTCTATTGCTGTCAAATTTTCCTTCACTTTAAACCAATCCAATGCTTTTCAAATGTTTTTTTAAAAAGAGAACTTGGACTGTTGACAACTAATCTCATTCATAACTTGTAATTTCCATGAATAAAGAAAGACAGCACCTTTCTGGTTATAAACACTTACAGTGCCTGGAATATGGTCACCACGTGACACTGGCAGAATGAACCAAACAATCAATACTAAAATGTTCTCAACCACAAAAATCCAACTGTTTTGGAGAATGTCTGCAGAAGCACTGGCTAAAATGGGGCTGAGTCCAACCAGGCTCTAAATTTACTATCAGTACTATCCAATAAAAAACAAACCATACATGAAATTTTAAATTTTTCAGTAGCCATATTTTTTGAAGTAAAAAGGAACAAGTGGAAATTTAATGATATACTTTGTTTAACCCAAATTTCCGAAATATTGTCATTCAACATGTAATCTATATAAAATTATTAGTGAAATACTGTATTCCTGTTTTCATATTGTCTTAAAATTCATCATTCATTTTACATTTACAGCACACCACAATTTAGTCACATTTCAAGTGCTCCGTAGCTTAGACACCACAACTTCTAATCTAGCTCCTTAAAGTGTAGTCTGTAAATCTAAATAAGATATTTATAGAGTATTTTTTTTTTTTTTTTGAGACTGAGTCTCTCTCTGTTGCCAGGCTGGAGAACAGTGGCGTGATCTCGGCTCACTGCAACCTCCCTGGTTCAAGCGGTTCTCCTGCCTCAGCCTCCCAAGTAGCTGGGATTACAGGCACACACCACCATGCCCAGCTAATTTTTTTATTTTTAGTAGAGACAGGGTTTCACCATGTTGGCCAGGATGGTCTCGATCTCCTGACCTCATGATCCTCCCACCTCAGCCTCCCAAAGTGCTGGGATTACAGGTGTGGGCCACCACTCCCGGCCAACAAAGTCTTAAAGCATCTTCCAAAAGTATACTTACGAATTAAAAAGAGTAGAACAGTAACTCTCCAGTGGAAAAACCCGGCAGACACCACCTTAACCTAATGATCAAGGTTAACACGCTAGTAATGGAACTAATGGACAGCTTGTTGTCTCCTGACAAAACTCTGAAAAAACTCAGCATCAAATCTCTAGTGCTCTTGCCAAATGTGCATTATCTAAACCTAATCTTAAGGAAACATCAAACAAAATCCAGTTAAGGAGTTTTATACCAAACACTTGGCCCATACATATTCTTCAAAACCGTCAATATCATGAAATATAAAGACAAACTTGGGCAATGTTCCAGATTAAAAGAGATTAAAGAGACCTGACATGTACTATTCTTAAAAATTTTGTGATAAAGGCTATTACTGGGACAATAGGAGAAATATGAATAGGTCTAAGATTAGGTAATAATATTCTACCAAAGTTAATCTTGATTTTAATCATTGTAGTGTGGTTATGTGAGAGAATGCTTTTATTTCTGGAAATACATATTAAACTAGGGATAAAGAAGCATTATGTATGTTTAAACAGCTCAGAAAAATATCATACACTAGAGAAAGAGAGACAAAGAGAAAAAATTAATTCAACAAAACGTTAGCATTCAGGGAATCTGGATGAAGGAGATCAGAGAACTGTACTCCTGCAACTTTTCTGTACTCTGAAATAAAAAAAAAAAAAAAAAAAAAAAAAAGACTTTTTAAAAAAATGTAGTCTGGGACCAGTAACAGTGGCATCATTTGGGAGCCTGTTAGAAATAAAGGATTTCAGGCTCACACAAACCTGCTATATCTGAATCTACATTTTAACCAAAACCCCCAGGACAATCTTTGAGACCTCTAGTATTAAAACAATGTTTCTATAAATAACTGTAAGAAAATGTCAACTATAAATCTGCATATGCTGTAGCTCAGAATTAGTAATATGCTGGAAATATAACTTTTTTCTTTGTCTTTCAGCAAAAATAAGGACAAGGTCTAGTATTCAGAAGCATTTCCACATTTTAAAGTTATTAAGAAGGGAAATAAACACAAATGGCAGGAAAATCCTTTCCCAAGAATATTGTATCGTTATTTCCAAAAATTCCAGAAGATTGAAACATTTTGAACCTAAGAAGCATCTGACAGCACAATTCACAACTGCAAAGATATGGAACCAACCTGAGTGCCCATCAACCAATGAGTGGGTAAAGAAAATGTGGTTATTTATACACCATGGAATAGTACTCAGCCAAAAAAAAAAAAAGAACAAAACAATGTCTTTTGCAACAACTTGGATGGAGCTGGAGGCCATTCTTCTAAGTGAAGTAACCCAGGAACAAAAAACTTAATACTGTATGTTCTCACTTATAAGTGGGAGCTAAGCCATGGGCAAACAAGGCATACAGAGTGATATAATGGACTACGGGGACTGAGAAAGGGGAGTGGGGCAGGGTAAGAGGTAAAAACTTTATATTGGGTACAATGCACACTACTCAGGAGATGGATGCACTAAAATCTCAGATTTCACCACTCTACAATTAATCCATGTAAACAGAAAAAACACTTGTACCCTAAAAGCTATTGAGATAAAAAAAAATTTTTTTAAACAAAAAGAAAATATGTAATAAGTTAAAATAGAAATCAGCACCTTAACAAAGGTTGTTCAATCCATATCCTCACACAATTTGACAACGTAAGTAAGCAATGGATACAAAACTCTTGTCAACAGATTAGTTTATAGACAAAATGATGTTGAAATACGAAGAGTATTTTTCTGCAACCCTACTGACAACTTTTATTGTGTAAAACACTAGGAAACAATCTTAAATTCCAAAGACCCTCATAATACGTACCCAGGACTCATACTGTGCACCTAGCAAATCTTCTTAGAAAAATCTATTTTTAGGATCCCAGTAAAAAGGAAAGCAGAATCAGTGCAGGGGAAAAAAAAGAAAAAATCAAGAGCACTGCTTCTTACAGCATTTGCAGATTTACTGCAGTTTTTTTTCTTTTTTTCCCTTAGCTCATCAGCTATCACTAGGTATAAATGAGGGGGGCAAGAGAATGAGACTCTCTAATAAAACCCAACAGAAACAATAAAATACGAGTACTTGGTAAATGCACTTAGAGGGTGGAGGCTGTGTGCGACCTGTTCAGCTCTGTATGAGCCAGGTAGTGCTTAATAAATGTGCACTGAATTAAAATAAATTAAGAAATGCAGAGAATATTACCATTACAGTATGTGAAGTCTTACAGAACACAGCAGTATTTCTCTCAAGTAATGTAAATAACACGAAACCAGCATGAAGGACCACTGAACTGATGATTCACGTATCACTAAAATGGGATATGCACCTCAATTTCAACAGCAACCTAAATACCTACTAAGTAAAAGTAGTTATAAAATATGTAAAAATGATCTGGAGCTGCTGTCTTCATGTAATAACAACAACAACAAAAACAAAGGTCAAATAAAATAAAACTGAATTTAGTCCAGAAATGCTTCAGGACTGGCCGGGTGTGATGGCTCACACCTGTAACCCTAGCACTTTTGGAGGCCAAGGCAGGCAGACTGCCTGAGCTCAGGGTTCACAACCAGCCTGGGCAACATGGCAAAATCCCATCTCTACTAAAACACAAAAAAAATTAGCCAGGCATGACAGCATGTGCCTATAATCCCAGCTCCTCGGGAGGCTGAGGCAGGAGAACTACTTGAACCCAGGAGGCGGAGGTTGCAGTGAGCCAAGGTCAGGCCACTGCCTCCAGCCTGGGTGTCAGAGTATGACTCTGTCTCAAAAAATAAAAAAGAAAGAAAGAAATAAATGCTTCAGGACTTTCCAATGTCCTTGATAAGGGTGCCTTTTGAAATTAATTTAAGAATCTTGGCCGGGTGCAGTGGCTCAAGCCTGTAATCCCAGCACTTTGGGAGGCCGAGGTGGGTGGATCACGAGGTCAAGAGATCGAGACCATCCCGGTCAACACGGTGAAACCCCGTCTCTACTAAAAATACAAAAAATTAGCCGGGCATGGTGGCGTGTGCCTGTAATCCCAGCTACTCAGGAGGCTGAGGCAGGAGAATTGCCTGAACCCAGGAGGCAGAGGTTGCGGTGAGCCGAGATCGCGCCATTGCACTCCAGCCTAGGTAACAAGAGCGAAACTCCGTCCCCCCCACCCAAAAAAAAAAAAAAATCTTGTAAGTTAATCTCTTTAGAAATCCTTGAGTTTGAATCAGTGTTATTTCCTTACCAAATAAACCCAATAAAATCAACTGCTTTTCAGGTATTAACTCTTCCTCTAATTATAAAGCAGAAGGAAAAGACCTTATTTTTTAAAAAGGGGGTCGGGGAGATCCGAAGGGCACAATAATTAGGTCTATCTATAGAAAAGGCAATTGCAAGCCGGGCATGATGGCTCACCCCTGTAATCCCAGCACTTTGGGAGGCCAAGGTGCGCAGATCACAAGATCAGGAGATGGAGATCATCCTGGCTAACACGGTAAAACCCTGTCACTACTAAAAATACAAAAAAATACAAGTGTGGTGGCATGCACCTGTAGTCCCAGCTACTCAGGAGGCTGAGGCAGGAGAATTGCTTGAACCCAAGAGGTGGAGGATGCAGTGAGCTGACATTGTGCCACCGCACTCCAGCCTGGGCAACAGAGCGAGACTCAATCTCTAAAACAAAAAAGAAAGAAAGAAAAAAAGATAGAAAAAAATAAAAATTTTTTAAAAATATATTCTCCACATGGTCCAGCATAAACAAAGCTTTAGAACAAACTTGTCCAACCCACGGTCCAACATAAATTCATAAACTTTCTTAAAACATAGAGTTCTTTTTTTTTCCCTTAGCTCACCAGTTGTCATTAGTGTTAGTGTATTTTATGTGTGCCCCAAGACAATTCTTCTTCCAATGAGGCCAAAAGATTGGATGCCCCTGTTTTAGAAGGTGTTGAATACTACTACAAAGGTCCACAAATTTTCAGTTCTTCCCCTGAAGTCTCATGACTAATTGGAATACAGAAAGGGATGCCCTGCCCATGATCCATTAGGAGAGTAATAAAGTTCACGAAATTGTTAGCCTTACAGACTCTGGTTAACAAACCACATCAACCTCACACCCAATACTAGAAAGGGCTACACGCTGCATAATGGTAGCCAAAGGAAGAAAAGAAGGCAGGGCCGGGCTGAGTGCAGCCTGTAATCCCGGCACTCTGGGAGGCCAAGACAGGTGGATCACTTGAGGTCAGGAGTTCGAGGCCAGCCTGGCCAACATGGCAAAATCCAGCCTCTACTAAAAACACAAAAATTAGCAGGTGTTGTGGCAGGTGCCTGTAATCTCAGCTACCTGGGAGGCTGAGACAGGAGAACTGCTTGAACCTAGGAGGCAGATATTGCAGTAAGCCGAGATCACATCACTGCGCTCCAGCCTGGGGGACACAGCAAGACTTTCTGTCTCAAAAAAAGAGTAGGGCCAAGGGTCCCAAACATACACAAACGTGGTGGAATCTACAAGCTAGCTCAAGGGATTAACTTTTTCTACATATGGGACCTTTTTCATTAAAGTCTCTGCCTACTTCAGAAAAAAAAAAAAAAAAAGACAAGAACTAGGTATTATTGCTTTTAATTTCGATAGATTGTAACTTCATCTTTTAACTAAGTCAAACACTTAGAAATTATCTCACAACACTTGTACTGATGACGTTAAGTGCTATACTTTTAAATTTTAAAGAAGCAATGAACTTTATAAGGTATACAGAGTACAAGTTTATATCCTAAACTATGTCATCTAAACATATAAAGTGTGTTAGGTTTTATGTGTATTTTAACTGCCCCATGCTCACCCTAAAACAGTATTTTCCGTCTCTACTTTTTTCAGCCTTATGTATGTTTTTACATCTCTGTGTGGGCACTTAAACTAGTATCAACCTTAATAACTACATTATTTTAAAGTGGACACACTGGACAATTCTAAAAAAAAATTTGATAAATGACAACAGAACCATTAAAATGAGGTTAAAATAATAAAAGCCAAGAAATGAAAAATGGAAAATTCAATATTTAAACAACAAAATGACACTTAAAGTTATGCTAATATTCCAAAACCAGTCTCTCCTCAAAATTACTGGTATTTCTTTATGACTTACTAGTTTTATTCCATAGCTCTCGCTGGTATTTGATAGGTTCATTTCTACGCTTTTCAAATTCAAATGAATTATCCTGTAAGAGGGAACAGAGGAGATAAAAATAAGGTTTTAAGAAAGGTAGAAAGGAAACATTTCTTAAAACATCTTCCTTTACATAAGAGTTCTGAGTGAACACACATCAAGATACACCCCTCAGGGAGATCTCAGAGAATATAGGTTTTCAAACTTTTTCTCTTTACACACCTCCATGTACAAAACAGCCTACTGAAAATCTCTCTATATATACACCAGTGATTCTCAAAGGGAGAGGAGGGGACACTAAAACCCCCATACCTCAGAAGGGCATATAACAATGATCAGGATTACAAACTACAAAATCTTCCTAATTTCCCATTCCCAGGTAAGATTCAAAGCCAGAAAACTGAATTATGTTGAAACATATGAAACTGCCATTTTTCAAAGATCAAAAAAGTCAACATCAAGAATTGCATGTCCTTCCTGTAGGAGACAGAAAAAAGACAAAGAGAGAAAGGAAATAATTTCATATGGTTCAACCTAAATATCTATTCATTATAGCAAAAAGGTGTGAAAACTATATAAATATACCTTCAAATAAATGAGGTGCTACAGTGCAGAATGTAAGTCAGACCCTGCATTTCTTCAGATCCCCTCCAAACATTGTTACCACTGCTAGCGGCTGGTATTTTTAGTCAATGATCCTTTTAATCTTAAAACACACAAAACAATTTTGGAAAAGCTACAGGTATATCTTGGTTTTCAAATCTATCTGACAGGCATAAACAGCATTACCTCTGTATTTAGCTATTTCTTTTCTACATACACCTTTATTCAGATCATAAAACCTCAGCCACAAGGTAAATGGTAATGAATAAATGGCTGTGACTCGCAGTTTCTTCTCAGGCAGTTGCATTTGGGCTGCTTTGCTTCTTCTTGCCCAGAATGAAAATTATTTTTGTGATAGTAATTATGATTTGGCCTTGCATCTTGTCAAATAATACTCTTTACATTCATTGCAAAGCTCTGGTATTAAGGAGGCCAGGAAAGGGCTTCATGGAAATTGATTGTAACCGCTCTTTAGTAGCAGAAAGGAGTCACAGGTTTGCGGGGGAAGGGAGGCCATGGAGGGAGGGGACAGTTTAAAAAATCTTCCTCTCTCAAAGGTAGCCTGTACTGCATTTCACCCCCTTCCTTTATAGGGACTGAACGTGAACAGCTTCAAAATATCCTTTTATCAAATCAATATAACAATTTAATGATGGGTGCTCATTCTATTAAATCCTCTTCCCCCTGGACTTCTCTCTAGTCCTCACACCAACACTACCAATTCCTCTGCTCTCAGATACAAAGTCCTGCTAACAAAATCCAGAAATTGATAAATGAGTCTATTATAAACTTCACCTGAGCTTTGACTGCCATTCAGAAAACCTTTATCTCCTAACTGCATCTCAAAATCTTTGAGTAGCAATTCCTAACTTCACCACAAGCCATTTAAGTAATTTTCCTCCTTGTCTGCAAGAGTTAAAAATAGTAGCTCCTGGCCGGGCGTGGTGGCTGGAGCCTGTAATCCCAGCACTGTGGGAGGCCGAGGCGGGTGGATCACAAGGTCAAGAGATCGAGACCATCCTGGTCAACATGGTGAAACCCCATCTCTACTAAAACTACAAAAAATTAGCTGGGCATGGTGGAGCGTGCCTG
>NW_016107469.1:1231916-1233584 GCF_001604975.1 Cebus imitator
GAAACTCCGTCTCAAAAAAAAAAAAAAAATAGTAGCTCCACAGAATTACAGCTTTCAGGTTCATGTGAAAATGAGATTATTTCCATAGCCAAATACAAATAAGGCACTTATTAATCATGTTATAGGAAGGCTTGTTATGACTGATTAAATAACATACACCCTCCAAATACTAAAACCGTGAAACGTGTAAACACTGTATTGATAGCTAACTGTACTCACCACTGTAAGCTCTTTACCAGCTGCTTTCCGGAATGCTTTGGTCCACCTAACTTTGCGAGGATTGCGCTTCTTTTTAAAGTTTTTATGACATTTAGATTTACAAAATCTGAACACCTAGAAGAAAAGTTAAAATATGGAGAAGTCAACATTTAAAACTTTCTATCATAAGACGTTACCCCGGCTGGACAAAAACTACTTTTCCTTCTACTTGCCCTGCCTTTTAGAAATGTGTAAGATATATCAGATTAAATGGAAACAACTATTTTTTAACTATCAAACATCATCCCAACCAAAGGCTAAAGGCCCTGAAAATATTATTTAAAATCACTAATCATTATAGAATAACAGTAAAATTATCTCAAATAAAGGGAATGGTTTTAAGTAAAGTCACTTATTTAAGTCGTTTCTTAATTCAGGATATTTTTCAAAATTCACTGTCTCTATACCTCAATGGGGATAAAAGTTTCAACCAACCATTACTGAAATCTCCTTTGAGTCTTTCCCTCTTTCTTGTTGAAAGCACAAAATAATTTCAAAAGCAACTAAAACTGGTAATATAACAGATTTGTTTTCTACTGATTCATAGATCTACCAGCAAGATTCTTTACTGCTTTAATTCTCCACCTTCACCCCAAAAGACATAATCCTTTAATAATGCTAACTTACAACTTAATGATGCTTCAACATGTTCCTGAAATGGCTTATTAGGACTCATTTCATAAATCTAACAGTATTGTTTTGTTACTCTATAAAGCCTTACAACACACTGCAATTTGTACATGCCACTGGAGGAAATGGGGAGAGGAAATGTAATTATTTGGGATTTGTGGATCTTGGTAAAGAAAATTAAATTGAATTATCATACCTAGAAGGTATGACAGATAATTAAATAGGTCAAAATAAACAGTAAAAACACTTCAAACTAAATAAGCCTCTGTATGTAACACAAATCATAATACTTTTCACCTGTTATATACACTGCCCTATGGGGAACTTCAAGTAGGTCACTACACACAGTGTAGGACAGTTTTCTTAGAAACTGCTTAAATGGTTTTGTGATATGTTTTAAATTTTAAAAAAAGAAAATCAAAAAATTTTTTTTTTAATTTTTTAAATTAAAAAACTAAAAAAAATAAATAAACTGTTGCTATTAGTTTAATCTGACCAAGACACGTACCTCCTAGACAGCCTTCTCCTAAGAGACTAAAGTGAAAACATGTCTATATCCTTGAGTTAATGTCAAATAGAGTAGAAAATATAAGAACTACTATAGTCTCCTGGCGTAGCCTACTATGAAATCATGAATGAAAAATGAACATATGAAAATCATTGTGAAATGAATTATCATACTTCATTTGAGTATTTTCAGCCCAAAATACTATTACTTTTTTTAAGTAAAAGCCTTCCATATTTAATACCTACTAGATGGTCCCTAGGTAAATTTCTTTT
>NW_016107469.1:1234663-1256785 GCF_001604975.1 Cebus imitator
GTTTTTTTAATGTTGGGCACGGTGGTGCACACCTGTAGTACCAGTTACTCAGGATGCTGAGGAGGGGAGGTTGCTTAAACTCTGGAGATTGAGGCTGCAGTAAGCCATGACCACACCACTACACACCAGCCTGGACATCAGACAGTGAGACCCCGTCTCAAAAAAAAAGAAAAAATGACTAGGTAAGAGGCTATAAAACTGGCAAGTGCATTATCTGAACTAGGGCAGGAAAGGAGAAAGAAGGTAAAGACAGCACTATCTTTGCAGAAGCAGAATAGGTAACACTTGATAACTAGATACAAAAGGTGAAAGATTCAAAGATCACTCCCACGTTTCTACCAGAACTATCCTGGCAGTTAAGAGTGGTATTAATTCATACAGCAAAAAGATTTGAGGTACTAAGGAACTCTCTTTCAGTAGACCCACTGGAAAATTCAGATTTGGATCTCAGGAGATTTAGACTTCGAAATTAAGAACACAGAAAAGATAAGATACTTGTTCTTTGTTAGTGCTTCAGGCCCTCTATCTTTTATTTCCCCCGTCAGTTTTCTTCTGGATCCACTGGTCTTCCACAGGCCAAGGTGACCCCCAACCAGCTCAACACTGTCCCTGCTAGACTTCATCAACTTAACTTCCACTGTGTCCACCAAATCAGTAATACCCAGGTCTTGACAGCTCCCATGATCTGCTGTTCTAATTCCAATATTCAGCTGACAAGCATCCTGGACAAAAATCACAAAATCATAACTAGATCATCTACAGAACCATACTGCCTGCTCTGAATTAGACCCCAACCTGGCAATCTTTTGACTCATTTTTATAAACTTATCACGTTCCTGAGAGCAAGTATTCAAAATCTTCTACGTTCTTTTATGTTTCCAAACATAGCTTTCGTCTCTCACTTTCAACTGAATCCCTTGCTCCTAATTAATGAGGTCAATATCTTTGATCTATTAAAGAGATACAAGGTGAAGTCAGGCTTCTAATTCTTTAGCATGTCAAATTCACTTTAATATGCAGATTCTTAAACCCTCTTCCCCTCCAGCAAAAATGCCAACTCAATACATCTGGTGGAAACCAGGAATCTGTAAACGCCCAGTAACTCACAAGCAAATGTAAGAGGTCCAATTCTGAGAAACAATGTGTTTTTCTGAGAAAGAGAGGAATGGGATTCATTCTGATATCACAGGAATTTCGTGTACCATTCAAAACTTCTTTTACAACTAGGACATATTTATTTACGTTTATAGGCTTATTATACTTATACTTGTAGCCCAACCCCCAAGGCTGTATCATCTACAATCCAATCACTTCCTCAAACAAATGTATTTGCTCCGTTCTCTCTGCCTTCCACTTAGAAGGCCCCCGCCGCTCTTTCTTCTGCAAAATTCAGGGTCCAGGATAAATGTCACCTCCATTGTGAGTCTTTCCATATAGGATCCTCCCCAACTCACATGCAGTAACTTAACACATAACTCTACCATTAAGCAATATGGAACACTCCCAACAACCTCTTTAGTACGGACCTCAGTATAATGCCTGGCAGGGCATACATTCAACCAAGTTTGCTGGATTCAAGAACTTGGCCAAGTACATAAGTGGCCAAACAGCCGTCACAGACATTCAAGATTCCCAGCAGGCGCTTGCTGGGATCGCTCCTGAAGCTCCTTACTGCCAACGCCACCCAAAGGTGACCTGGTGGCCAGCGTCGCTCGGGACACCGGCAAGGAGAAACTTCCGAAGCGGAGCATTGAGGCCGGGGCCCCAGTTAGGCCACCCTCCCACGGGAAAAGCGGGAAGAACCCGGGCCAAACCCGGCAGACGCAGAAGTACCCGGCACCGAGCCGGCGCGCCCAGGAACAGCGGGAGAGCAGCTGAAGCGCCGGCTGGCCTCGGCCGCCTCACCCCTCACCTTGCAATCGTTGCGTACGAACATCATGCCGTGGCCAGGGTAGATGGGCCCGGAACAGAAATAACACTTCTCGATACGCATGCTGAACCCGCGTGGGTGCCCACTGACGAAACACCAAGCTTCGGAGGAAGTGACGCGACCGTGTCGCCGGAAGTGACCTTCTTTCTCTTCCCAGACCCGAAAAAAGCTAGCGTCCTTACTTCTCGCGGGTCAGTTAGACGAGATGTGAACATCACTGTGCCTTTGGCGGCCGCGCGGTCAAAAAGCGCTGCCGTTTGGCGCAGGCGCAGAGCTGCAAACTAGACTTCGCCTTTTGGGGAAATAGGTTTCTGCGCCACCTTCTGAACTCGCTGTCACGGCGCCTAGTCTTTCCTCTCTATAAGTCGCATTTACACATGTCTTATGTATCTGTGGTTTGTCCGTTGTCCCGAGTGCTCTCGAGAGCACTCTATTTGTCCACTGCCTGCCCTAGACAGCTCTCGATTCTCTTCCCATGGTGGTTCGCAGGGTGTAAGCCGCGAAGAACCTGCAATCCAGCATTGCGTCAAACGCTGCAGTGAAAACAGTTGAGTTGCTGAGGCTTCAAGGACTTAACCAAGAATTTTTTTTAATATAAAATGGGGTTCTCCGCCTTCCCCCCCCATTTTAATTAATATACATATGCAGTAGACAAACATTTTCGCAGGAAGCTACCGTTCCCTCCCCAGACCTGCAGTCTTCCTCCCCATGGGCAAAACAATTCCATTTATTACCTACCAGAGCTTTTCTGTGCATAGGCAAACATGGATATTTGTGTGTTTGCCTGTCTCTACTTCCTCTTCTTTATAACACTGATGAATATACTATTTACTTTTTCTGCATCTTGCTGTTACCTTGTCTCCATTCACTGGAATGTGGGCTCCATGAGAGGCAGGGAGTTCAGTTAGTTTTGTTTACAACTGCATCCCCAGTACCTAGAATAGTCCCTGGCACATAATAGGCATTTGACACATATTTTATTGTAAAAAGGGTATTTAACATTCCTTTTCGTGTGTGTGTGTGTGTGTGTGTGTGTGTGTAAATGTGCCATTGTATGAAAGTATTTTAATTGGTTACTAATCGATGGACATTCTTATCTTTTGGTAAATAAGCACCTCTACTGGTACACTTTTTTTCAGGAGAGAGTTTATGTAGAACTGCTGGAGCAGAGAAGATGGATATACATATAGAAAGTTTTAAATTTTGGTAGATAATACTAAATTGCCTTCCAAAAGTTTTTACCAGTTAACACTCAGCATCAATAAATAAGATGCCTGTTTCACCACACCCCTGTAAAAAGTGACCTCTGACAACCTGAGATGAAAATTTATCTTATTATTTCAACTTGAATTTAATTACAAGCGAGGTTAAGAATCTTTCACAACGTTTTCCAACTTTTTTCTGTGAATTGCCTCTTCAGGTCCTATGCAGTTGTCTATTCTGTTGTTGATTTTCAACAGCACTTTACACGTTAAAGTTAGTCCTTTGCTGACATGCATTTAGAAATTATTTCCCTATCAATATTGTAAGCTTTGCTTATAGTATTTTTCCATGCAGAAATATGTGGTTTGTATATTCAGATTTATCCAATTTTTTATGATTTTGGATTTGGCACTTTCCTTTAAACTGCCCTTCTCACTCCAAAATCGTTTTTCAAAATGCTTTCTCTTATGTTTTATAGTATCATTTTTTTGCATCTCAATTTTCAACTCGTCTGGGATTTAAGCATAAATGACATAGGACTCCAGTGTTTATATTTCCCTCAGTGCTATTGGTGGATAAAGCATCCTTCCCCCGCCCCCACTCACTCAAAATGTCACTTACCTATGGCTCCATTTCTGGACTCTGTTACATCGTTTTGTTTGTTAATGTACCTGTCCCCAAATATCTAAATTATTGTAATTTTTTAAATAACTGGGTTTACCTCCTCTCCGTTTGTATTAGTTTTCATGTTGCTGATAAAGACATACCTGAGACTGGGCAATTTATACAGGAAAGAAGTTTAATAGACTCACAGTTCCACATGGCTGGGGAAGCCTCACAATCATGGCAGAAGGCAAGGAGGAGCAAGTCATGTCTTACATGGATGGCAGCAGGCAAAAGGAATGAAAGTCAAATGAAAGTGGAAACCCCTTTAAAACAATCAGATCTCTGGCCGGGCGCAGTGGCTCAAACCTATAATCCCAGCACTGTGGGAGGCCGAGGCGGGTGGATCACGAGGTCAAGAGATCGAGACCATCCTGGTCAACATGGTGAAACCCCATCTCTACTAAAAATACAAAAAACATTAGCTGGGCATGGTGGCGCGTGCCTGTAATCCCAGCTACTCAGGAGGTTGAGGCAGGAGAATTGCCTGAACCCAGGAGGCAGAGGTTGTGGTGAGCCGAGATCGCGCCATTGCACTCCAGCCTGGGTAGCAAGAGTGAAACTCTGTCTCAAAAAAAAAAAAAAAAATCAGATCTCATAAGACTTATGCACTATCACAAGAACAATGTAGGGAAAACTGGCATATGATTTAATTATATCCCAGCAGGTCCCTACCACAACATGTAGGAGTTATGGGAGTTATAATTCAAGATGAGATTTGGGTGGGGACACAGCCAAACCATATCATTCCTCCTTCCTTGTCCTTCTTATTCATTATTTATCTGGCTATTCTTCAACATTTACCTCTTCATTTTAATCTAGAATCAGTTTTTATAGTTATAATCTTCAAATACACACAATTTTCCTTTTATTGGATATTTAATTTTTCTTATCTAGTCATTCAACCAGTAATTCCAGAGTAATGTTAAATAACAAAGGCACATACCAGAAATTTTAGTAATAAACACCTGTCCAAAACTTTATTGTCAACCAAGAGACTGAAAATCATTTTACTTTTCTTTATTCTTCTATCCTCAACAATTGTGGAAGAGCCTCACCAGTCTTTGCAACCTTTACACAATTCCTTCCTAACTCTGTTTGTTCCTTCTACTTCACCAAGAAATGTTATACCCTTTCCACCTACATGAACACCCAAGTTTGCCTGTTAACCTTTGATGTCAGAGGCCACATCCTTTATGTGTTCTTAATTCCATACCTTAAGGCTTCATCTGACACTTTGTTCTCTTCAGCCTATGAGCATACGTGGTGCCTCACTTTAGACTGAGTGGATGTGTAGCCAGTCTTAGAAACTATTCTTTTATTTCCACCTATTTTAATGGAATACAAGATTGAACTGAAATGTTGGAAATACGATTTCATTTATTCTGCTTGGGGCTTATGATTCCTAAAACTGAGAGTATATGTCTTGTATCATTACTGGAAAATTTTCAGCTGTTATCTTTTCATATAGTGCCTCTTCCTTCAGTTTATTTAATTTTCTAGAATTTTTACTAAATATAAGTTAGAGGTTTTTTTCTTCCCTCGATGTCTTTTAACCCCTCCAGGACTTTCTCCTTATCTCTGTCTGCAGAATTATGGGTAATTTCCTCTGACCTGCCTTCTAGAATTTTCTCTTCAACTCTACCAAACCTGTCATTTAACCTCTAACCATTAAGTTTTGAATATCAGTGGCTATATTTTTCATTGTTGAAAGTTTTGTGTTTTTTTTTTTTTAATTCAAACCAGTCTGGTATCTTTAATATTGTCTTCTTTTCTGGATTTTTCAGTTCCTTTAATGTTTGTGATTACTTTAAACATTTTAACTTTATGGACTCTGTCTGAGAAGCATATTATTTGAGGTTTTTAAATGCCAAATCCTGCTGTTTGTTTGGTCTGCTGACCCTTGCTAATGATTGAAGGGTGAAGAAGAAATAGATTGTAATTTTCCATTGTTATGTCATCCGTAGTTGGATGTTTTCTGGTCTATGCAAAAATGTTCCATCTGCAAACATTTTTGCTTTGCTTCTACCAAGTAATCCATAACTAATCTCTTCTTTAAAATGTTAATTTTTGTTAATTTTTTGATTTAACATACCCAGAAAACTTAGGTAGTACACACTGGAATCTCAAACTTGTGTTCAAGCAGACCTGTGGTTATAAATTTTCACAAGACATTAAAAACATAGACCAGGTCCTAGATTTCTGTGTGTTTGGGGACAGAGGGCTTCAGTTTCAGCACCCTATTCTCAACAGACCCAAGGTTTTCTCTACTAACGCTTTGTGGCTATTATAACAAAGCAACCTGATTACTGATACTGGCAAAACCAAACCAAAAGCAAACCACATTCAGCATCAGGTTGTTTTAAGTTCCCTCTGTTGTCTGTTTTTAAGGGGAAGGAGTTGGTCTTAGGGTATGGCCCATATTTTTTTGAGAAATCAGCAGTACATTTTAAAGAATATGTTCATCATATTTTATCCAGCATTATCTAAGTAGTGTATAATGGAAGAACTTATTAGTTAAATACCTACATTGCCAAAGACAGAAGACCTGGGAATACCACCGTAGAGATTTCTAGTTCATAAAAACACCAAGTGAAACGTTTCTTAAATAGATTATTGGCCATCTTACATCAACTTCAAAAGATCAGAATGTATTTCTCAGATTTCATTTTTTTTTTTTTTTTTTTGAGATGGAGTCTTGCTTCATCACCCATGTTGGACTGCAGTGGCATGACCTTGGCTCAGTGCAACCTCTGCCTCCTGGGTTCAAGAGATTCTCCTGCCTCAGCCTCCTGAGTAGCTGAGATTACAGGCATGCTCCATCGCACCCGGCTAATTTTTATTTTTAGTGGAGATGGGGTTTCACTGTGTTGGCCAGGTTGGTCTCGAAATCCTGACCTCAGGTAATCCACCTGCCTCAGCCTCCCAAAGTGCTGGGATTACAGGCATGAGCCACTGTACCTGGCCTAGATTTCTTACTTTCTTATAATGAATTTGTATGTACTTATATGTGAACAATTTTAGACATTTTTAACACTGTTTTTATTTTCAAATTGTATTCTTCTGTCTGAACATTAACAGTAAGCCCTTTTTGAAAACTCTTTCACTTGACCCACTTGCCTCTTTAAGTCCATTACTCAGTCAATCAAAAAAACATTTGCATACCTATTGTGTACCAGGTCCTTTTCTGAGTGGTGGTGACAGTTTTGAAGAAAACTACCTAAATCCCTGTCCTTATTTGTGGAGCTTATATCTTAGTGGATATAGACAAATATATAAATATGTCAAATGAATCACTTGTCAGCCTCTTGGCTAAGAATAAATGTAAATACAGCAAGTGGTGAAATATGAAGAAATATGAGTGATATGAAGAAATGCAAAGCAGAACAACAGGTCATAAAGGAGTGACAATCTGGTTGGGGCCATGAAGGGAAGTGACTGCTCTTTTAAATAAGGTAGTTAGTAAAGTCCTTTGGACAAGATGGCATTTGAATAGTCTTAAAGGATAAGAGAGGTAAACATTCCAGACAGAGGGAACTGCAAAGGCAAGAGCTCTGAGGCAGGAACATGCTTGACTGCTCCAAGGAGGCCAGTGTGCCTGAGAAGAACAAGTGAGGTGGACAATGGTAAGAAATAAGTTCGGGGGGCCGGATGCAGGGGCTCACGCCTGTAATCCCAGCACTATGGGAGGCCAAGGTGGGTGGATCACAAGCTCAGGAGTTCAAGACCAGCCTGGCCGACATCGTGAAACCCCATCTTTACTAAAAATACAAAAAATTAACCAGACATGGTGATGCACACCTATAATCCCAGCTACTTAGGAGGCTAAGGAAAAAGAATTGCTTGAACCCAGGAGGCGAAGGTTGCAGTGAGCTGAGATTGTGCCACTGCACTCCAGCCTAGGGGACGGAGCAAGACTCTGTCTCAGAAAAAAAAGAAAGAAAGAAAGAAAAGAAAAGAAAGAAAGAAGAAGTTCAGAGAAGCCATCTCTCCACGTATTCTCTCCTCAACCAAACCATGACTATACCCTCCCCAGTGTCCCTTGCATTGTCTCTCAGCCCTGCCTGATCTTAGTTCAGGCCTTAACCATCCTTGTTTTGTTTATCTGAGATTGTCTACTACGACACTTCCCAAATAGATGTGCTCAATACATGTCTGATAGCATTTTTAGTTACTTTTCTAGACTATGTTGTCCTGGCTCGCCCCTCAGTGAGCACCTAATGGAACATGTATCCCTGAATTTCATTTTCTATAGCATTACAACCTCTGGTATGAAACTTTATGATGAGAAATAAAACATTCACACACAAATTTGACAGACTAGACCACTTTTTTATTATAGCTTAATTGGCACATGGTTCACTGAAGATACGCTTCACTTGTACATAGGCTTGTAAGTAGAAAAATACATCGATGCACAAAAAATACAGTACTTCAATACCAAACTTAAATGATTTCCAAAAAGAATACAGGTTATTTCAATAATTAAAGCTGGCTCTTGAGTGTGTACTGTATCATGTATACACTTAATTGTATGATATGTTTAAGGCCAATGGAATCTACAGCGAACTACTCATTTGGTTCTTAACAACTAAAACATGCGAACATCCTTATTTTTATGTTTAAAGACATTTAATGTGTTATTCTAACACAAATACACCATACAAAATATGCCCTGATATATAGCTGTAAGATTATGTTGTACTCCACTGAAGTCTTACGGCAACTATAGAAGGCACTACTGTGTAATTATGACCCTGTTCTTGAAATATCTAAATCTTTTCCTCACTAGCATATACAATTCAAATGCACAGGTCTCAGGGACTTCTTTGGAATTTAAAAGAAGCCTTCGTTTCAAGGATAGAAATATGTAAAATTGTACTCACCATGGCTAACTTTGCTATGGAAGTAGTGGAAGGACAGTGGCAAAAAACACAATAGGTTTTTTCATTATACTTGTAATTTTCCTCATTTCAAAATAAAATTAGGGGATACAAGTGCGGTTTAGATACATGAATATATTGTGTAGTGGTCAAGTCTGGGCTTCTTATGTAACCATCACCCAAATATACTTGTATTTTTCTAATTACAGTTCTGCCAAATATTTGCCACCACAAAATACATTTATTTTTATTCTTTATTTAAATTATAATAAGTGATATTTCTTCCTAAATAGCCATTAAGATCTCTGGAAATTTTCATCTACTTTATTCAAACCACTTTAATAAATAAGACTTTTCACCTAAATGAAATACCTTTGAATTTTATAAAGACTTCCATGAAACATATATTAAAACCACCTTTAATTTGGTATGAAGACACTTTGGCAACGTAGCAGAATACATGATCTTGGCAAGACCCAGCAAGTACAGTAAATGCTCATGAGCTCAATGAAAATTATAGGCTACAGAATACTTCATTTTTCTTTTATTGAACTACAGTACAAATATAACTGCTTCAATATGTACATCTATCTTCCACCAAATAGCAAACAGGCATTTTATGTAATTGAAAACTAATTCCTTCAATTCCAACAATGGAAAAGCAAAACAAGTTGCAAATATCAGCAATACAGAGCCTGCTGGTAAAGACAGAGATGAGTAATTTACAAGCTAATTAAGCTGCAGCCACAGAATGCCGGATCAAAATTATAAATATGAAGAAACTAAATATTTACTCATCACAAATAACTCAGCATAAGCACCAGCTATGTTCAGATGTAGCCAGCACATAGGCCAAGTATAAATGTGGAATCACAGTGCATTAAAGCCACAAAATCTAGTTCCCTGAACCTTCAATCAACCCTTCACAGCAACGGGAATATAGCGGGAGCCAGAAGTCCCACTTCAGCTGCTCATATTACATTAAGCCACCCTGTCACACCCCAATCCCTTTTCCACCAACAAAAAAGTCACCATGAGTGTACAACTAGTCGATGCAGTTTATCCAAGATCTATAGATACGGCCATAATTTGTCCTGTTCATGTTAAATAGAATGCCTACATAAAATTAATACTCAAAGACATTGGGCTGATGTGCATGTGTATTCTTATTTAACATGCAACTGGCTTTAATGGCATTTTAGAAGGTCAACTATGGTATGAGTCTTTAAATCTTGATCCAAGACTGTGGCCATTTTATAATTGCATGTAAGATCTTAAATGTAAGACTCTGGCCTACTTACATTAAAGCCGGTGACAGTACCCTCATTCATACACTCTTCTGTGACTGCAAAATTCTAAATCCTTTAATGATTTACTATAACAGGCTAAGGTTTTATAAGGCACTTTTGGCTCTGAAATATTTCTCCTAACTCTCAGGCTGAATCTTAAAGAAATATTTACAAAGCTGCAACAAATTAATTCTAAAACCAGACGCTTTACTGGTAGGTCTAATGGGGATGGCAAGAAGCAGTTTGTACACAATGCCCATTAATCTCTCTCTGTGCCATCTATCAATCATAGAGAAGGATCCCAGGCATGGGCCACCTGAACTGCTATGCCACTTACTCGACTTCTCAACAGCCACATCCCCCTTTTTCCTTTTCTTCACTTAACTGATCCGCAGAGGCATGACCATTTGATCGCACCACTCCTTCAGGAATCCAGGACTTGTCCACACACCGTTCCATCCGCTTCATTATCAGGTCCAGAAGCATCTCAATCGCTTGGCTTATGTTTGTCCCATTGGCAGCACTAGTTTCAAAGTAGGGGATTCTGGAAGACAGAGGCAACGAAGGTAACAACATGTGAAGGGAAAGGACAGTGACCTTTGCTCTTGATAATTCAAATTAGAGGATATAATACAAATCCACAACATGATAAACATTTTACCACCCCAGAGTACATTAAAAAGTGAAAAAGACAATAAAATAAAATACACTGCATTCCTGGTAGATAGGCAAAACTGGAAATTTTAGACCCTTCAAAATATCAATTTTCAGAAGGCTCATGCCTCCCAGTACTCTGGTAGGCTGAGGTGGGCAGATCACCTGAGGTCAGGAGTTTGAGGCCAGCCTGGCCAACATGGGGAAACTCCATCTCCACAAAAAATACAAAAATTAGCCAGGAGTGGTGGCATATATCTGTAATCCCTGCTACTCGGGAGGCTGAGGCTCAAGAATCACTTGAACCCAGGAGGCGAAAGTTGCAGGGAGCCAAGACTGCACCCCAGCCTCGGCAACAGAGTGAGACTGTCTCAAAAACAAAAATCAATTTTCATTTTTTTAAAGGATTATATCTATGCAACATATATTTTAGTAATATATATTGATTTACCATAAAAAGATTTTTTAAAGATATAAAAAGGTTTAATTTAGAGAACTAAATCTCTTTTCATTTAGGTTTTGGAGGGTTTTTTGTTTGTTTTGAGACAGTCTCTGTCACCCAGGCTGGAGTGCAATGGTATGATCTCAGCTCCCAGGTGACCTCCCAGGCATCTAACCTGCCACCTCAGATTCCTGAGTAGCTGAGACCACAGGTGCACATCACCACACCCAGCTAATTACTGTATTTTTTTTGTAGAGATGGGGTTTTACCTTGTTTCCAAGGCTGGTTTCAAACCCCTGAGCTCAAGCTACATGCCTGCCTTGGCCTCCAAAGTGCTAGAAATTCAGGTGTGAGCCACTGCATCTGGCCTAGTTTTAAGAACTTAAAATTTGATGTTGGAAACTGGCTAGCCATGTGCAGAAAGCAGAAACTGGACCCCTTCCTGACACCTTACACTAAAATTAACTCCAGATGGATTAAAAACTTAAACATAAGATCTAACACCATAAAAACCCTAGAAGAAAACCTAGGCAAAACCATTTAGGACATAGGCATAGGCAAGGGCTGCATGACGAAAACACCAAAACCATCGGCAACAAAAGCCAAAATAGACAAGTGAGATCTAATCAAACTCCAGAGCTTCTGTACAGCAAAAGAAGCTATCATTAGAGTGAACAAGCAACCAACAGAATGGGTACAAATTTTTGCAATCTACCCATCTGACAAAGGGCTAATATATAGAATCTACAAAGAACTAAAACAGATTCACAAGAAAAAAAACAAACTCATTCAAAACTGGGTAAAAAGGACATGAACAGACACTTTTCAAAAGAAGACAGATATGAGGCCAACAAACATAAGAAAAAATGCTCATCATCACTGGTCATTAGAGAAATAAAAATCAAAACCACATTGAGATCCCATCTCAAGCCAGTTAGAATGGCAATCATCAAAAAATCTGGAGACAACAGATGCTGGAGAGGATGTGGAGAAATAGGAATACTTTTACACTGTTGGTGGGAGTGTAAATTAGTTCAACCATTGTGGAAGACAGTGTGGCGATTCCTCAAGGACCTAGAAACAGAAATTCCATTTGACCCAGCAATCCCATTACTGGGTATATATCCAAAGGATTATAAATGGTTCTATTATAAAGACACATGCACACGCATATTCATCGCGGCACTGTTTATAATAGCAAAGATCTGGAACCAACCCAAATGCCCATCGATGATAGACTGGACAAAGAAAATGTGGCACATATACACCATGGAATACTATGCAGCCATAAAAAATGATGAGTTTGTGTCCTTTGTAGGGACATGGATGAATCTGGAAACCATCATTCTCAGCAAACTGACACAAGAACAGAAAATCCAATACCGTATGTTCTCACTCATAGGCAAGTGTTGAATAATAAGAACACATGGACACAGGGAAGGGAGCATCACACACTGGGGTCTTTTGGTGGGGTTAGGGGAGGGACAGTGGGGGTGGGCAGGTTGGGGAGGGATAACATGGGGAGAAATGTCAGCTGTGGGTGACAGGGGGATGGAGGCAGCAAACCACCTTGCCATGTATGTACCTATGCAATAATTCTGTGTGATCTGCACATGTACCCCAGAACCTAAAGTACAATTAAAAAAAAAAAATTGATGTTGGTATCAAAGCTGTTTAAATTCCTCTACGTAAAAACTAAAACTTGAAAACTTTTAGAAGAAAATGTAAGATACTATATTTTTGACATTGGGATGAAAAAGGACTTCCTAATATAGCTACAAAGCTTAAACCACAGAGAATAAGTTTGATAATCTTGACAATATTAAAATTTAAAACTTTGGTGCCACAGCATATATCATAAGCAAAGTTAAAGATGAGATACAGGCCAAAATACATGGTGTTTGATGTAAGTTGCAAATAGGTTAGCATCCAAAAAAAAATTCCTCAAATCAATTAAAGTAATAAACAAGATAATACGAAAATAGAATAAGGATATGCACAGAAAATTCTCAGAAAGAAACTACATTTATGAAAAAATGTTCAACCTCACCCAAAATAAGGGAAATGCAAATTTAAAAAATGGTGTATTAACTCACACCCATCAGATTGGCAAAAATATTAAAATCTCCCAATATCAATTATTGCCACAGAGAAGAAAAGAGGAACTTGTGTTTACTGCTTATGTAAGTATAAACTGTTATAACTACTTGGGAAAATAAAATAGTAATATCTGGGTGTAAAACTGAAACATGCATGCGCTATGAGCCAGCAACAGCACTTCTGGGTATACATCTAAAGCAGAGCCAAGGCATGTTGATAGGCAGGAAGTGAGTTATAGGGATACCTGAGATATCACCACTCCTTCAGTCCTTAGGACAACTGAGAACATCTTAGGACAGCCAGAGTCCCTGAACCAGTCTCCTCTAACCTTGAGCAGCCTTATCTATTTATCCCAGTGAGCTGTACAAATATTATCATTTTCTGCAGGTGGCATGCTATGAAAAATATTGAGAAGCCCTGTCTTGGTGCAGCACTATCCAACAGAACTTCCCATGATGACAGGAACTTTCCATATCTATGCCATTCAGTATAAGAACTACTAGCCACATGTAGCTATTGAGCCCTTGAACTATGGCTAATGCAACCAAAAACCTGACTTTTTTTTTTTTTTTTTTTTTTGAGACAGGGTCTCATTCTGTCACCCAGGCTGGAGTGCAGTGGTGCAATCTCAGCCCAAAGCAAACTCTGTGTCCCAGGTGCTAGTGATTCTCGTGCCTAAGCCTCCCCAGTAGCTGGGACTACAGGCATGTGCCACCACTCCCAGCTAATTTTACTATGTTGGCCAGCCTGGTCACAAACTCCTGACCTGAAGTGATCTGTCTGCCTCACCTCTCAAAGTGCTGGGATAACAGGCATAAGCCAACACACCCAGCCAAAAAACTGAACTTTTAATTTTAACTTAAATAGTTACATTTGACTGGTGGCTATCATACTGGATAGTACAGCCCTAGAAAAGCTCTCATATATGTACACATGGCATCATCTAATGGAATAGATATTGCAGTACTATTTGTAATAGGGAAAAAGTTAACCTAAATGTCCATCAGTGAGAACATGCATAAATAGTGATATTTTTATGCAGTAAATTATACAAGGTTTAAGCTGTATAGATATGGCAAAAATTAAATGATGAATTTCAAAAACAACTTGTATGATACAAGATCATTTATATAAAGAACACCAAATAATCACACATCGTTATAAAAAAGATATCTATGTAGTAAAAATATAACTTCTTGGACTAGAAATATATAATTTTTACTGTTTTAGCTCAAAGTAACAGAAAATTATGACTCAAACTGGCATGAATCACAAGTAGGAATTTATTGTCATGCATAATGAGCACAGAACTACAGTTTCCAGTGTTAATTTGATTGCCAAACAGTAGAAACAAAGAACCTAGATTCATCCCGTCTTTCTGTTCTGCCAGCCTCCACATGTCAGCTTTGTCCAGTCTGACTCTTGTCATGACCCCAGAAGCTAAAACATTCCAGGCATCACATCTCAACACGCCAACGTTCCAAGAAAAAAAGGACTCTTTCTTCCTCACTGTGCCTCCCTCAGGAGAGAGGAAATCTTGCCCAGAAGTCCCTGGCAGACTTTCCCTCATGTCTCATTGGTCAAAACTGTATCACTTGCCAATGCCTAAACCAAACTCTGGCAAGAGGAATGGTACACCACCATCACTGGCTTAAAGCAATCAGTCTGCCTTAGCTGGAGTCTGGCACCTGCCTCTCTTAAGTAGCATGTCCTCTAGACGCATGAATAAATAGCTAAAAGAAATTGGAATTCTATAAAGAAAGGCATGGATAATTGTCTAGGCAACCAGTAACATCTGCTATAGGAAGTAGACATAGTGTGGTTCCCTCTGAGGAAGTAGGAAGGATAACGGAATCAGCAAGGAATTTTAAAAGGGGCTTCAATTGTATCTGTAAGAAATTTTATTTTTTTATTTATACATAATAGTTTCACAGTAAATATGATCATTTAATACATTGATATAATTTGTAAAGATTAGTGTACTTGCGATAGCCATAATATTAAATATTTGTCTCCTCTTTATACTAGAACCATTATAATTCTTCTCTCCTAGCTATTTCAAAATATACAATAGATTGTTGTAAACTATAGTCACCCTGCTGATCCATCTAACACTATGTCTTATTTATTCTATGGAACCTCACATTTGTACCTATTAATCAACCTCTCTTCATCTCCCACTCCCTCCTACCCTTTCTGGCCTCTGTATTCACCAATCCACTCCCTATCTTCATGAGATCCATCTTTGTAGCTCCCACAGATAAGTAAAAACGTGCAACATTTGTCTTTCTGTGTCTGGCTTATTTCACTTAACATAACGATCTCCAGTTCCATCCAAGCTGCTGCAAATGACAGGATTTCACTTTTTTATGGTAGAATAAAATTCTGTTGTATATATAAACCATATTCTATTTATCCTTTCATCCATTGATGGGTACTTCGATTGACTGCAATTTCAGTGATTGTGACTATTGCTGCAATAAACATGAAGTACAGATAGCAAATATATTTTGTATAGAGAGAGACAAAGATCTATCTATCTACCTATCTATCTATATCCCAAAGAAAGAAAGCTAATATAAAACTTATAAGAAAACTTCAACTAATATATATATATTTACATATATTATATAATATATATATATATAATACACACACACACACACACACACACACACACACACATATATATTAATGGAATTGCTGGATCATGGATCATATGGTAGTTCTATTTTTAGTTTGTTTTTAAGAACATCCATACTCTTCTCTATGGTTACACTAACTTACTTTCCCAGCAACAATGTACAAGCATTTCCCTTCCTGTGCATCCTCACTAGCATCTACTATTGCCTGTATTTGGGTGTTTTTTTTGGGGGGGTAGTTCCTGCCTATATTTTGAATAAAATAATTAACTGGATGAGATGTAATCTCACTGTAGTTTTGATTTGCCTTTCTCTCAGTATTGATATTGAGCATGTTCTTCAAACACCTGTTTGCCATTTGCAGGTCTTCTTTTGAGAAATGGCTAATCAGATCTTTTGCCTATTTTTAAAACAGATTACTTGTTTTTGCTATTGAGTTATTTGAGCTCCTTACATATTCTGGTTATTTATCCCTCATCAGATGGGTATTTTGCAAATATTTCCTCCCACTGTGTGGGTTCTCTTTTCATTTTGTCGTTTCCTTTGCAGTGTAGCAGCTTTTTAGCTTGATGTAATATCATATGCCTATTCTTGTGTTGGTTGCCCAAGTTTTGTGGTCTTATACAAAAAGTTTTTGTCCAGACCAATGTCTTGGAGTGTTCCCCAAATGTTTTCTTCTAGTAGTTTCATAGTTTCAAGTCTGACATTTTTTATTCATTTTGAGTTGATTTTTATACATGGTGAGAGACAGGGGTCTAGTTTTCCCTGCATCATTTATTGAAGAGAATATCCTTTCCCCATTGTTCTTAGCCCCTTCATCAAAGATGAGTTGTCTGTAGATGCACGGATTTATATCCAGGTTCTCTGCTCTGTTCCATTGATCTATGTGTCTGTTTCAGGCCAGTACCAAGCTAATTTGGTTATTATAGCTTTGTAGTAAATTTTGAAGTCAAGTAGTATGATGTCTCCAGCTTTGTGCTTTTTTCCTCACGAATGTGTCAGTTATTGAGGGTCTTTTGTGGTTCCATATAAACTTTAGGGTTTTTTTTCCTATATTTGTGAAGAATATTATTGATATTTTGATAGGGATTGCATTGAGCCAGTAAATTGCTTTGGGAAGTGTTATTTTAACAATATTAATTATTCCCATCTATAAGCATGAAATATTTTTATTTTTGGTGTCCTCTTCAATTTCTCTCATCTGTGTTTTATAGTTTTCCTTATATGGATGCTCCACTTCCTTGGTTAAATTGATTCCTAGGTATTTTACATTCTTTGTAGCTATTGTAAATGAGATTATCTTCTTGGTTCTTTTTCAAATTGCTCCCTGTTGGTGTATATAAATGCTAATGATTTTTGTATGTTGATTTTCTATCCAGCAACTTTACTGAATTCGTTTATCAGTTCTAACCATTTTTTTGGTGGAATCATTAGGTCAAAAAAAAAAATTCTTAAAGCAGGCCTGTGGCAACGAAGGCCCAGAAAAGTTAGGTGGTCTGATCAATGTCATTCAGCTAATAAATGACAGAGAAGCAAGCAGGCTCTTCCCGTTTTCCTACACACATCCTCATACCTCTTGTAAAACAAAATAGAGAATGTCTTCTCAGTGTTTAGTTCACAGAATACTGACTTCCAAACTACTAACTAGAAAAAAAAAAATTGGGTAAATTCAACCTTTGCAACATGCTATTTTATTAAATGAGGTTTCTGGACTATAACTTTTTTTTTTTTTTTTTTTTTTTTTTTTTTTTTTTCCCCTTTTTTTTTTTTTTTTTTTTTTTTTTTTTTTTTTTTTAGAGTGTTCTGGCTTGCCTGAATTGAAACAAGCTGGTAAATAAGTTATGTAAAATTGAAAGGAAAAAAATATTATTTCTTCAGCTACCCAATACTATATGTTTTACCTGCATGATTCACTAAACATAAACACTTGCATTCAGGTACACAATATTCCCATTTCACAAACGATTAAACTGAGGCTGAGAAAGATTAAAGCATTTCACAATGCTAGAAAGTAGTGGAGTTAGGATTTGGATCCACAGCCAATTCCAGTGCAGCCAGCTTAACCATAGGCTCTACTGGTTTCGAACTAGTATGAGGATTTCCAAAATAAATAAATCTTATGCACCACACAAGAAAAAATTACTGGCTCTGGAAAGTAATCAGAGGTCACTGGCCACATTTGTCAACTGCTTTGCCATTTACCAACTCCAGACTATATTTCTGGACCATACACTTGGAGATATTCTGAATTCTGCAGCACCTCAGGTACCTCAAGATCATCAAATCTTAAGTATACATTTGTTTTATTATCCAAAGACTCGTGGTACAGGTGTAATTTTTAAATAACTCATAAAGCATTGCTTCAAAGCTGTATTGCAGTTTTTCACATAATCTTGAGAAATCAGTCTTTTTGTCGAAGTCATCCTTTATACATTTGAGATGGTCTTTGCAACAGGATTAATCAACTGACAAATTCATCTTGCTTTTCAACAAAGCCATGAAAGTCCCTTCAACTATTGACTTCATTGCCACTATTTGTGAGGAATCCAACCAAAATGCTCTTAGATATAAAAACGACAAAACAAAGTTGTTTTATCACTTCAGGGAGTACTGCAATTGAATTCAGCAAAGTATGTCTTAAATTTAATAGAAATTTAAAGTTCTCCACGATTACTTTTCTTGAAGAAGGTTTTTTGTTTCTCTGTATTCTCATAGCATGTTAACACTCCATCAGTGACTCTGCTTACAATTTACCTTCTTTTATTCTTTCTTGGCTAGTAACAGCTTCCATATGAGAGCTGTTCAAAGTTTTCTTTTTTAACTTCTTAATGCGTTTACATATCTTTTCAGAACTTTTTCACTTCTGATGTTACTAAGAAGCACAGACTGGCAGACTGGTACCAGTCTGTGGCCTGTTAGGAACCAGGCCACACAGCAGGAGGTAAGCAAGGGGCCAGCGAGCAAGCAAAGTTTCTTTTTCCTTCTTTTTTTTTTTTTTCTGAGATGGAGTCTTGCTCTGTTGCCTAGGCTGAAGCACAGTGGTGTGATCTCTGCTCACTGCAACCTCCACCTCCTGGGTTCAAGTGATTGTCCTGCCTCAGCCTCCTGAGTAACTGGGATTACAGATGCATACCACCACGCCCCACTATTTTTGTACTTTTAGTAGAGACAGGGTTTCACCATGTTGGTCAGGCTGGTCTTAAACTCGTGACCTCATGATCCGCCCACCTCAGGCTCCCAAAGTGCTGGGATTACAGGCGTGAGCCACCGCACCCAGCCTGCAAAGTTTCTTATGGCTGCTCCCCATCACTCGCATTCCCACCTGAACTCTGTCTCCTGTCAGATCAGTGGTGGCATTAGCTTCTTATAGGAGCACAAGCCATATTGTGAACTGCACATGTGAAGGATCTAGGTTGCACTCTCCTGTGAGAATCTAGTGCCTGATGATCTGTCACTGTCTCTTATCACCCCCAGATAGGACTGCCTAGTTGCAGGAAAACAAGCTCAGGGCTCCCACTGACTCTACATTATGGTGAGCTGTATAATTATTTCATTATATATTGTAATGTAACAATAACAGAAATAAAGTGCACTACATGTAATATGCTTAAATCATTCGCAAACCACATCCACCACCACTGATCCATAGAAAAATATCTTCCATGAAATGAGTCCCTGGTGCCAAAAGGGCTGGGGACCACTGGTTTAGAGGATATATGTGTAGGGACATAGGGCTATTTTTCCATTATGATTCGCCAGTAATGCTGGTAATGCTGTCATATTATTTGATAACTTCTTCCAGGAGGTGATAAGGCCTTGCAGCTGAATCTCTGCAATTCTCTGTTTTAGCACAGGTATTAAAAACTGGTTGAGAAACTATCACCTCATTTGAGTGTTTATCCACCCACCTGTGAGTTCTGTAAGGTATAGTTGCTCCACTAACTCTATCATGCTCATGTTCTATCATCCTTTTGTTTGCTGACTCTAAAATATCCTAATAAGAAAAAAGTTTGCTGGGAAAAATGACATCGTCCTAGCAGTTTTTAAACCTTCTGCTTAGGCCAGGCGCGGTGGCTCAAGCCTGTAATCCCAGTACTTTGGGAGGCCGAGGCGGGTGGATCACGAGGTCAAGAGATCGAGACCATCCTGGTCAACATGGTGAAACCCCGTCTCTACTAAAAATACAAAAAATTATCTGGGCATGGTGGTGCATGCCTGTAATCCCAGCTACTCAGGAGGCTGAGGCAGGAGAATTGCCTGAACCCAGGAGGCGGAGGTTGCAGTGAGCCGAGATCGTGCCATTGCACTCCAGCCTGGGTAACATGAGTGAAACTCCGTCTCAAAAAAAAAAAAAAAAAAAAAAAAAACCTTCTGCATGCCTCTTCGTTATTGTCAATCTATTTTCCTCCATCTTCATCAATCACCTTGCCCACAAAATGAAGATAACGTGTCCCCCACTAGTCACATGCAATATTTGATTAACAACTTGAAGTGTCAATCCTCTGTGATTGGAGTCAATAAGTATTTACTTATCAAGAATCTGTAATATTATTGAGCTAAAATCCTGGGGATAGTTTGTGATGCTGCCATTGTTATAAGAATAGAATTTCAGAATGAGATTTTTCAAAAAGTAAATAGTTACCTTTTCTTCAGTATGATCTCTCTCAATTATATCCATTAAAAATCAGTTAATGTCCACAGAACATTTCCTATACTTAAGGAGAGGGCTTGACCATTCTATCACCTTTCAGAAATATATTACATGAAAAAGGAGTTGAAAAACTCTGATCTCCCCCAACAGAATAAATTGGAATTTTTTTAAAGTAATTGAGCAGTAAGCTTTTTAAAAATACTAAATCACAATAATGTCTATCTCATTTTGAAAATTCTCTCAAAATCAGTTATAAATATCTTTAAAACTCGGGTCTCCAGCCTCATTTGATTCCTTAATTTTCATTCACAGATCCTGAAAATTACTTCACCATCATTTTTGAGGAATAAATGAGAAAACATAGTTGAAAGTATTTTGAAAACTATAAAACCTATGCATGGAAGTTACTGACAGCATGGATCAATGGTTAAGAGTCTTAACCTCAGGCTGGGCATGGTGGCTCACACCTGCAATCCCAGCACTTTGGGAGACCAAGGCAGGTGGATCATCTGAGGTGAGGAGTTCAAGACCAGAAACCCTGTCTCTACTAAAAATACAAAAATTAGTCAGGAAGTGGCAGGCACCTGTAATCCCAGCTACTAGAAAGGCTGAGGCAGGAGAATCACTTGAACCTGGGAGGCAGAGGTGGCAGTGAGCTGAGATCACGCCACTGCACTCCAGCCTGGGTAACAGAGTGAGACTCCATCTCCAAAACAAAGTCATAACTTCTGGGGTCAGGCTGCCTGGATTCAAATCCTAGTACCACATCTTACCGACTGTGATTCTAACAAAAGTTTAACCTCTGTGCCTCCGTTGCTTCATCTGTAATACCAAATAATATCAGTATCTTCTTGTAAAGATTAAATGAGTTAATAAAGCACTTAGATGCGAACCTGACACACAGTAAAAACAGTAAATGTTTCCTATTTCCAACACAGAAATGGGTTAGGTTATAAAAGTTTGTAATTTTGTCATTTAAAACTAAGAACACAGCCAGGTGCAGTGGCTCACGCCTGTAATCCCACCACCTTGAGAGGCGGAGGCAGGCAGATCACCTGAGGTCAAGAGTTCAAGACCAGCCAGGCAAACATGGTGAAACCCTGTCTCTACTAAAAGTTACAAAAATTAGCCAGGCATGGTGGGATGCGCCTGCAGTCCCGGCTGCTAGGGAGGCTAAGGCAGCTGGATCTCTTGAACCTGGGAGGCAGAGGTTGCAGTGAGCCAAGATAGTGCCACTGCATTCCAGCCTGGGCAATAGAGGGAGGCTGTCTCAAAAAAGAAAAACAAAAACTCAGAATACATCATTACAAAAAAGCAATGTCACCAGCAAATGGTAAACATTAAACTCTCAAACAATCTGTGTGTAGGCTGGGCGTGGTGGCTCACACCTGTAATCCCAGCACTTTGGGAAGCTGAGGCAGATCACGAGGTCAGGAGTTCAAGACCAGCCTGACTAACATAGTAAAACCCCGTTTCTACTAAAAATACAAAGATTAGCTGGGCGTGGTTGTGCAGGCCTATAATCCCAGCTACTCAGGAGGCTGAGGCTGGAGAATCACTTGAACCCGGGAAGCTAAGGTGGCAGTGAGCCAAGATTGTGCCATTGCACTCCAGCCTGAGTGACAAAGTGAGACTCCATCTCAAAAAAAAAAAGAAAAAAATCTG
>NW_016107469.1:1257593-1258596 GCF_001604975.1 Cebus imitator
AAAAAAAAAAAAAAAAAAAAAAAAAAAAAAAAAAAGAATAAAAAATAAAAATGAATTCACACTCTAACCCACGAACATTGGTTTAATCCACAATGTAGCTGATTGATAATACTGCTCTAATTCTGGTTCCTGGGACAGTGCTTCCTTACATCAGAGATGATGCACTCAGACCTGTCCTAGCCAAAGTGCTTCATGCCGCAAAGCATTTGCCTCCCTCACTCCTCATCAAACCCCTCACTTCCCAAGCAATCTTCATTAAATGCTGGAAGACAATGGATCTTAATCTACTGTTTAAAACTGAGGTGTAAATGATTGATGCTTCTAGCAGAGCTGTCCAAAGTTTATTAATTAAGCAAATATTTAGTACAATTTCAAAGTATGAATTCTAATTTTTTAAGTTACTCATGCTAAAAGATGTATGATATTAACATGACATAGTTTAGATTTATAACTCCAAATTCAAGTAACAAACTTCTTTCAATTAAAAGTATGTTTTCTTGCCATTTGTAAACCTCTAGGTCATAGAACCACGAGTCAGGTTAACAACTTAAAAATGTTTAATCATTTAGAGTTTTCTGAGTAATTTGAGACAGTAAGATTTTCACTTCTACAAAAATAAGTGAAGGCTAGAGTCCACTCCACTCTCAGCTCTGTGCCAGCGGAGTACTGAGCTGTAGTCTCATCTAGCAAACTGGATGAGAACCATAGAAAAGACCCTGAATTAAGACTTTCTTTCCATAAGAAAATGATGTCCCAGGCTGGACGCGGTGGCTTACCTGTAATCCCAGCACTTTGAGAGGCCAAGGCAGGTGGATCACTTGAGGCCAGAAGTTTGAGATCAGCCTGGCTAACATGGTGAAACCCTGTCTCTACTAAAAAATATATAAAAATTGGCCAGGCATGGTGGTGCATGCCTGTAGTCCCAGCTACCAGGGAGGTTGAGGCAGGAGAATCGCTTGACCCCCGGAGGTGGAGGCTGCAGCGAGCCAAGATCACACCACTA
>NW_016107469.1:1258878-1264775 GCF_001604975.1 Cebus imitator
TGTCCCAGAGACAGAAGTGTGCCTCGTGATTACATCCACACAGCTTGCCCAAGGGCATTGAAAGTCTAGTGGATACAATTAGAAACATTTTTATGTCCATATCTTCTTCTTTTTTTTTAATTTGGGGCACCCAAATTAAAAGACGGGCACCCAGTCTTTTCCATGTAATCTTAATGTTCACTTTTAGAAGAAGTTTAAACTATTTTATCTGAACACTTTTAGTAAGTATTTTACATTTTTAAAAGTAATATAAAGTTATCTCAAAGTCTGGAGCTGGGGAGGAAACTGAGGATAAAGAAAGAAGGGGTTAAGATTCTGGGTTCTAGAGCCAGCCACCTCATCTCCACTTCCAGCTCTGGGACCTTCACCTCTGCTCTGACCTAGAGGTTTAACAAGTTAACAGTGGTTCATGAAGGATGGTGAGGAGGAAAAAAGATAATAAATGGAACGTGCTTAGCAAAAGCCTAGCAACGAGCAAGTTCTCAAAAAGTGTTGTTACTGGGATTTTTTTCTTCTCTCAAAAATATACTGCTTTTCCTACATTTACACAAAAATTTAGTATCCTAAGCTTAAATTCAAGGGGCCAGGTGCAGTGGCTCATGCCTGTAATCCCAGCAGTTTGGGAGGCCGAGACGGGCAGATCATCTGAGGTCAGGGGTTCCTGATCAGCCCGGCCAACATGGCAAAACCCAGTCTCTACTAAAAATACAAAAATTAGCTGGGCATGGTGGCGTGTGCCTGTAATCTCAGCTACTCGGGAGGCTGTGGCAGGAGAATCACTTGAACCTGGGAAGCAGAGGTTACAGTGAGCCGAGATCATGCCACTGCACTCTAGCCTGGGTGACAGAGCAAGACTCCATCTCAAAAAAAAAAAAAAAAATTCAAGAGAATGTATTGCCCCCGTTTTAACCATAGAAAGACTGATATTGTTCCTTCTCTCCACACGGTGGTGCTAATGCAGCACCACCATGGAGCCGTACTGCCAAAGACAAAAACATTCAGGGCTGCTAATCGCGACAGCAGTCTAAGCGGCCACTTAAAGGCCATCGGGAGTACATGCAGACCTTAATTATTATAGTGTATTTTTCAAAAACAGATTAATCATAAATTTTAAAGTAAAAAATTTAAGTAAACAGATTCAAATCAATGAGAGGGGCAGATCATTTGCAGTTTTTCACCAAGATCTTGCTCGTGACATAGGTCAGCATCCTGATTTCTTTTCCGTGATTTATTCTCACGAAACTAGAAGTGACAGCAAGTATGTTTGGTGGTTCTGTGAAATGGTTCTAGCTATTTGGCTCACATGTAGATCTAGAAAATATGAAGAAACGTCTCACTAAAGTGAGAAGTGAGTTTCACACTACTTTTCATAGCCTGTTGGATGCTAATTGAGCAACATTTTCAGGAAATGGCTGGTATGCTGACTGTTTGAACCTAGGAGGTTGCAGCAGATGGAACCCAGATCCTCTGCTGAATTAAATGGAGCTCTGAAAATCAGTCCTATATGTTTGGCTATGGCTTATTCAGTACTTTTCAAACATGCCCAATGATACATCACTAAGTTATTTCTCAAATCAAGAAAAGATGTAATCAAGTTTATAAAGAATGAAACTATTAGAGATCAAGCTATTTATGCCACATTTCATCTAGCTCAAACTAGGGAAGACACTGTGCATGCTGTTGAACTAAGCTACCTGAAATCCCTGAAACGATCCATATTGATATTAATGTTGTAAATAAATATTTCTAATTCCTCTTTCATTCCAGGTCTCTTGAGCATCTTCCTCAGCAATAACCAGCAGGCTTCAGTAGGGAGAACAGCATTGTAAATTTGCTGCCCATTTCTTTGCACAGCACATGAGACAGTTGTCATTCTTAGTTCATTTTTTTTTTTTTTTCGACAGAGTCTCGCTCCAACCTTCTTCTGAGACGTGGTGTTTCATTCTTGGAATGTATGTCTATTCCAGAGTCAGTGATCTGGTTTTGGTGTTGTTTTTTTGAAACAGAGTTTTGCTCTTGTTGCCCAGGCTGGAGTGCAATGCTACGATCTCAGCTCACTGCAACCTCTGCCCCACCAGGATTCAAGCAATTCTCCTGCCTTAGCCTCCCGAGTAGCTGGGATTACAGGTATCCGCCACCACAGCCAGCTAATTTTTTCTATTTTTAATAGAGACGGGATTTCACCATGTTGGCCAGGCTGGTCTCTAACTCCTGACCTCAGGTGATCCACCCACCTTGGCTTCCGAAAGTGGTGGGATTACAGGCGTGAGCCACCGTACCAAGCATAATAACAACAAAAAAATGTAAATTTATCAGACAACAAACAACTTATATGAAGATATGCCATAAACTTTATCCTGTTTTCTGACTGTTAGCACATGGATAAACTAAACAATGTAGTCATCTAGTGCATGTGCAAGCAGTGTAAATGTTATAATAAGACTAAAACAAAACATCTGTGAAAATAATCATTAAATTTATATGCCAAATTTATAAAATGCATGTGAACCAAATTGCTCCATCATATTTTCCTCTGAAAGTGCCAAACAGCCTACTGAACTACACGTTATGCTTTCTGTATCCTAAGTGACTCTGTTTCCAGCCCTTTCCTTCCTCAAGAGTTTCAATCATTATCTGCTAAATCCTCTCTTCTCATTTTAATCCAATTCAAAAACTACAGGTTGAGCTCCTCTCTATGAAACACTCCATAACCGTCGTGACCTGAGGGCAAGTGAAAGATGGTCCCCACGTTCCTCCGTTACCCCATATGGCCTAAGGCAAGCTTAGGCTCTGCGATACCAGACAGACTGTGGAATCCTGAGAACCAGGGCACAAGAAACAAGCAAAGGGCTGAAAAAGCCCACAGGGACAAGAAGTCAAGCCTGACTCTTCCCCTGTACTTGAGAATAAACGTGAACGTGCTTGTTTGATCTAGCTAACTCCTCTAACTGCCTTTTTGTTTTGTTTTGTTTTTTTCTTTGCATTTACTGACATACTTCTCAAAAGCATGCTCTAGATCCATGGTTTCCATTGCTTCATCACTTCCTTCCTCCTTACCCATTGCAACATACCTCACAGTTCAACACTTCAGTATTCTCCATGGTATTTGATCTCTCCCTCTCTTTTCTGCTACATTAAGTGAGTGCCTCTCAGGGGAGCAGGGGTGCATTTCAGAACGGCTGGTAAGGCTCTGTCAACCTCCGCCTCAGAATCACCTGAGTTACTGGTTCTCAAGCATTGCACGTGAAGATCATGCTCAGGCTTTGTAACAAGTAAACTTGGCTAGGCTAAACAATGTTTCGCAGAATTCCCTTTCTGGTTAGGGTGGACCAAGGAAGACATTTGGGGGCAATTTTGGGGGTGAGAAGTAAAGCAACATCCACTTCATAGCCCTCATACATTGTCGCTTATCTGTTGGCTCATCATGTTGGCATAAACCAGCAACCAGACCTGTACCTGGGCCAGGTGAATGTTCTTAGCCTTGTGACAAAGGGGCCCAGTTTCTGCAGGACACCACACCATCTAGGTCAGAGGCAACAGGAATTTACATGGATTTTAATCCATCATCATGGGCCCCAGCTGGTTCTTACTTTTTCCATCCATCCCCCACTTCACATCCTTCTTTTCTTCCAGTGCGCCTGTCCTGTCCTTCAAGCTTCAGCATCAAACACAAAGACAACATCTTACAGAGACTCCTTACCCAGCTCCCACAATTGCATATGCTCAAATTCCTGTAACAGACCCCTTCATGTATAGGTAAGCTTCTTCAATTGAACCCTGCCTGAGAAACTCCTCCAGACGAATCATGTCTGATGGTCAGGTGAAGCCCAGACATGAGCATGTGTTAAAAACTCTCTGGATGTTTCTAACATGGTTAGACAGCATCTGCCCTAGGTTAAAAACCTCTACATCCAATTGCAAATCCTTGCCAGAGTAAGCCTACAGTGGAGGGGAATCCTTCAGCTGAGCTAGACTTGTGAAGAATCTAAAATCCTGCCCTAACCTATGTGTTTTTCCTGATTTATTCTTCCTTTTCCTTTTTCACAAATCCAGCCTCTGCCCACCTCACAGCCCACTGCAACCTCTCAGTCTTTCCTCCCTCCCCACCTACAGCCTCCAGAATGATCTGGAAAAGTAAACATAACATCCTTCCATGCTCAAAGGCTTTCAGCAACTCCCTGTCCCCCAGGGATCAAATCTAATCTCCTTAACTGATATTCAAAGCTCTCCAGAGTCTGGCTTCTTCCTACCTGGCCAACCTATCTTCCCTCTTCCTTCTCAGTATAAACCCTACCAGCTTTCTGAACCTCCATCAACCAAAGAAAGAATCAAACAGTGATTGCACAATGCAAAGGAAAACGTCTTTCCTTGGCCTCCTTGGATTCTGCTAACCACCAAGGCCACAGGCCGGGTAACACCCACTGCAACCTCTGCATCATCTCTTCTCAATCCACTTGCTGCCTTCCTCTTTTAATACCAGTAAGGGTTAGAATTTACATATGGGTTCTCATTGAATGAGAGGTAGAAAGAAAGTAAACTACAAATTCTTTTTAGAGGCACCTTTAACGCTTTAATACTTTAATGTAGCAGCTGACCACTTCCTTCATGTCCAATTCATGCTGCTGCTGCTATGATCCTATTCCCAGAACTGAAGGAGAAAGAGAGGATCTTCCCAACTCTCCATCACAAAACCAAAGACTAAACCGTAGGAGATCTCACACTCCTTGCCCAGTGAGGGAATGTGTTCTCTTCCCGGTCCACAAGGGGGCATAGTTTTAAGGGCAAGAATTTCCCAGCACCATGCTCCCCTCCCATCTCTCTCCATCCAGGAGATTTAATGGTTTCTGTTTGAGCTCCGGAAGAAACTAAGAGTCAATCACTCCAGGGAAAGTTCTAAGGAACTCCTTTCATTGGCCTGGGGTCTTAGAGAAGTGGGGGCTCCTCCCAGGTTAAAAGTCCCCTTCTTCCACACCCCTTTGGACTCCATCTTTGAGTCCCCTTCCAGGAACACTCCCTTCGTGGAAGCCATCTTTCTCTCACCTGGATTTCCCCTCGGGGGCGCCCTTCCCCACTCTCGTGGAAAACTGTCTTCTCCTCTGAAACTCCGTCTCTCTCTCTATTCCCTTCCACTCAGTGTGGAAGCTGCTTTCCTCTCCTGGATTCCATCTTTCTGGATTCTCTCATTCAGTGTGAGAGTTAGCTGTTTCTTTCTCTCTCTTCCTATTTCTCTCTCTTTAAATAAAATCACTTTCTACAAATACTTTTGGGTCCAGCATTTACTGCGCACTGTGCCATGGTCCCCTCTCTCATTCTTGGAAGGGCAGAAGACCGAGAACCTGGAGAAACATCCTCTCAGGGGAGCTGAGGGCACCCTGAACCCCTAAACCCCAACATTACACCAGCATAGAAATTTCAAAACCAGCACCTAGTCTGCAGTAACCAATAAGCCCTTCTTATATGCTAGCATTCTCTACAATAATATATGAACTCGCTTTGAAATTTCCTTGCTCAACATAGAGGACTTCCTTACCCCAGGGGTCTCCTATTTGCATCTTGGAAAGAAGGCTTTACACACCTAATGCATCTGCACTCAAAGTTGCCAAAGTCTCTCTGGGCCGGCACAGTGGCTCACAACTGTAATTCCAGCACTTTGGGAGGCCAAGCAGGGTGGATCACAAGGTCAAGAGATCAAGACCATCCTGGTCAACATGATGAAACCCCATCTCTACTAAAAATAAAAAAATTAGCTGGGCATGAGGGCGTGCACCTATAGTCCCAGCTACCCAGGAGGCTGAGGCAGGAGAATCGCTTGAACTCAGGAGGCAGAGGTTGCAGTGAGCCAAGATTGCACCACTACACTGCAGTGTGGTGACACAATGAGACTCTGTCTCAAAAAA
>NW_016107469.1:1264854-1270530 GCF_001604975.1 Cebus imitator
GGAACCAAAGCACTGAGAGAAGCCCTTGCCCCATGCATTTTTTATGGGCCTTTTATCATATAATTTGCTTTAATGTTCCACTTTGGTCTTTTTCATTACCATTCACTTGCTAATGTTTCTATTGAAAATGTTTTCTCTAGACTTGTCCACAAAAATACTCACCCATATTTCTCTGCAAGTGCTCTGGCTTCCTCCTCTTTCACTACTCTCTGGTCCTCCAGATCACTCTTGTTTCCACATAGCACTATATCTGGGTTTTCACAATATGCATGCATCTGTAGCTGGCCTATTCATATAGAAAAGTTTATTATATGTAAATAATAATGTAAGTGTATGATCAACAAACAATACATGCAAAAGTGCTTTGAAGACTGTAATACACATATAGATACTGGGAATTGACATAATGCTTTCAAAGTATCAATAATCTTATCCGAAATCTGAATAGTTGGGGCAGAAATATAAAACCATTCCTGTTCTTAAGCACATACCCCGGTTTATTGCTATCAGAGAGTTTATAAGAGAATGGGCTAACTCTCAAGTGTGAGGGCCCACATGTACACATACACATGTGTGCGTGCGCACACACACACACACACACACACACACACACACACACAAAAAAAAAAACACCTTTCTTTTTTATGAAGGCTATTTGAAAAGAAACTTGGAGGTGTCCCTAGGGTTTATTGCTAATCTTAAAACTGTTTTTATGTGGTTTTTTCTCCATAGCAATGACATTTCTAAACGAACTGTTTTTCTCCAAATTAACCTATTTCTATCCAAAATGTTTTTCAAATTTTTCTATTATCCTAGGGCAGAATCAATTCATTTAAAACAAACAAGATACAGACTTCAATGAGGAGAAAAGGCCCAGAATAACAGTAAATGATTCTGTCACCAGAATCAAGTGGAAGCTGAGGACTGTAATTCTTATCCACAGCATTTATTTCACCTGAAAATAGGCACAATTATAAAAAGCTATTGACTCGAACAAAAGAACTTCACTAAGCTAAATAGTTCAATCTTTCAAAGTAGGAAAATAATGCCTCATTTCTTACTCATTACACCCCAGAATAAAATTAAGGGCCTAAACTTTCACAATAAGACATACTTCAAAGTTTATGGCCTAATTTATTTTTCATCATGGTTAACCAGAAAAGTGTGGACATTTTAGTTCCTCATTAGGAAGTTGGGTTTATTGTATCTTATCATGAGGAAGTCAAGTAGGCAGGTGTTTACTGAGCATTAGTACAGGCCTGATACTCTGCATGGTTTTTCACAACAGTTCTTTGCCTTCATAGGGCAACTGGGGTAATAAGACCTACAGAGGAGAGACCAAACTGTGTATCATTTCATGAAAAGCCATGCCCTTTCTTTCCTCCGGGTGGCTACACGTGCTGTTCCCACATTGTTGAATACTTAACCGCAACCTTCCTTCAACACTTGCTTCATGGTTACCTCATTATTTTTCGGGTCTCCAGAGTGGCTCTGTGCTCTGTTAACACCTTCTAAGGTGTTACAAGCCCATGCCCAGTGTCATGGCTATGAGCATGGACTCAGGATCCAGTGCACCTAGGGCTGAGTCCTGGCTCTGCCATTTACTAGTTATGGGTCCCTGATGAAGTTATTTGGCTGCTTCAGTTTCCCCGTCTGTAAATGGCGATAATGATACTGCTTACTTTATATAGTCAAGGTAAGGATTAAAATGAATTAATTCAGTGATTCTGTAGGTAAAGACTGTGAACCACCAGCCCTAGCATAACCTAAGAATTTGTTGGCATGCAAGTCTCAGGTCCCACCCCAGATCTACTGAATCAGGAATGCTGGAAGTGGGGCTGGAAATCTGTTTTTTAAAAATTCCTCCAGGCAACTGAGATGCACATTCACATTTGAAAACTACTAACTTAATTTATTAAAGCATTTAGAAGAGGATGTAGGTATCACCAGTAATTATGGTTAACAGTATTTATTTTGGGCAATCTAGGAAGTGCGATGATTAATGATTTCTTCTTTTCGTTGCATTTTTCCTACTTTTTCTACTAAGACTGTGCTTATCTAAAAAGTAAATTAGTTATTTTAAAAACTTCACTTAGGTAAAAGTCACATACATAAATAACTACAAGCTGATACTGGATGTAATAACAACCCTATAAACAGTATAAAATGCAAGAGGGGTTAAGAGGACGGAAAACATCTAACACGACTAAGGGTACCACAGAAAATATCATAGAGGCCATCTTTGCTTGGTTTCAAAGAATAAGCACAATTCCAGTTGGCTAAAGAATTGGGGTGGGTGTGAAAGGGTTTTTTAGACAGAGAATAATGGGAATAAAAATTAGAGAGGCAAAAATATGAAAATATATACTGTTCATTTCTTGTACTCCTCATGTGAGTCTACAGAAGAAAGTTTAGAAATGTAGGCTACTTGAAAGTTTCCTTGCGAAACACACTAGCACTGAATGAAGAGTGACTCTGGGCACGACTTGCCTACTCTTCTGAACTCTAGGAAAACAGGGCAGTGACCACCACACTACCAAATTCCTTTCAGATTTCAATCCAGCCCCAGAGGACTCAGCCTCTGTCTGTCTCCTCAACTGAGTGGGGCTTACGTTAGACTCTTCTCACCCTTCCTAAGAGGGCATGGAGAGACTGAGTGAGAGGGAAGAGTCTGCAAGGAGCAAAGGGGAAGGGAAGAGTAGAGACCTGTTCTTCTCCCCCCTCGGCCAGTCAAGGCCCATGAGCCAGCTACTTCTTTAATGTAACAATGTGTTCTGGCACTCACCACTGATGTGTGTGTGTGTGTGGGTGTGGGTGTGTGTGTATGTCTATGTGTGTGTGTATTAAGCTATTATTTTGATTAAGAGACAAGAAATGAATGATCCTTTTAATATTCAAAATGCTGACAGAAAGAATAAAAATTAAAACTACAGATAACTAACAAATTTTTGCTCCTAATTAAGATTTGATATTACCAATTCTGACACTGAACATTATACCTTTTTGTTTAAATGGTAGAGGGTGGAAAATACTTTCTATTAGAGATATAAAATCTTCAATATGTATAAGTGCTCTTTACCTAACTGAGCAATAAGGATTCTTTTATTCTCTAAAGAAAACAAAACAAAATACATAGATATGTATACATCTTTTCACATAATTTTGTTCTTTATCCAACTAGTTAGCCTAGATGGGCAATATTTATCTAATGTCTCAGACTTTTAGCGTCTACCTATGAAAAACAGATGGGTTGTTTATTTTTCAATGCTAATTTAAAAATTAGAGATTCTGTGAGCACTCGCTAGTGATCCTTATAAAATGGTTGGTTTTTAAAAGCCCCAGAACTTGTTCTGATGATGCAAAGGAGGGATGATGAGGATGGGCTGAGAGTAAGACCATAAATAACCACTGCCATTCATCTACAAGGGAAGTAATGAGGTATGCAACTCAGCCAGACATCTAATGAAGGGAAGCCCCAGTAAGCATTACTATATTTGGGGAACTCATATTTAAAGTAATTAATAGCTCTTCAATTCTTAGTGGCCAAATGACTTGAGAATGGGCATAAAAATCCATTGAACTGAAATTCAAAGCTTCATATCCTTGGATGAGTCTATAACTTTTTAAGGTTCAATATCCTCCTCCTGAAATAAGGACACAACATTGACCCGAGCCTCTGCACGGGATGACTATGAGCATCAGATACAAAGTATGTGAAAACCACAGCGTACTAGATAAATTATTTTTAAACTCATTTTTTAAATAAGGTTCTCTACTATCCAAACTACAGCCAATTACCCTTTCATAATTCCCAAACAGCAAGTAATTTGTAAGTAATATATTTTTTATCAGTGTTTTAAAGATTTAGATGTTAAGAATTTAATATTACAGCCTTCTCTAATAAATTCTCTAGGGTTATACTAATATGACCAAAGAAGGAAAATATAGATTTGAAAGCTGTTATGCAGTCAAGTGGCAAGGTTCTACATGGCTATTAACCAATCATTTCAGAGGTTAAAATCTCTCCAAAATAAAGGTTGACATACATTGTACTGGGGACCACTTTTACCATTGCAGTAGAGTTCTCGATGGCAGAATCCTCCTGAAAAATGCTCTAACCCTAAAAGCTAGAAGGGGACTCTAAGCACAGAAAAGACATGAAGCCAGGGGTATAATCCATTAAGCCTTCAAAAGCTATCTGCATCTATGTAATATATATGTAATGCCCAGAGATCGTAGAAGAATTGATAGCACACAATAGACAAGGGGACACTTACTGATTTAACTTGCCTAGGCTTCTACTTCCTCATCTACAAAATGGGAATAAGAGTCTCTTCTGTGGGATAGGCTGAGAAGGAGAACATACATAAAGTGCTGCCTGCTATCTGGAGCACAGGAAGTACTCAACAAATCAAAGTCATCAGTACTAGGAAGAAGCAGGGTATTTCAATTATCTTTGCCCCTAAACTAAAAACCTTGCTCCTTAAAATCGTATTTGCACTAAGAGCTCCTCTAAAACAATTTATAGCATAAGAAAGGCATTTTATAAATAGGGGAGCATGTAGCAGGATACGGGGAAACAATAACACTTACTTATCCAGTTTCTGACATTGAGGAAACTTTGCTCATTTGTCAGATCAAAAAGTAGAAGAAAACCCATAGCATCTCTGAAGAACGCTGTCGTCAAGCTACGAAACCTAGGAACATAAAAGCAGAATGGTCACTTAAACCGGGACCCCACTCCTGAAATATAAAGCTACAAGCAGTACCTTCAGCCTCTTACAAAAGTTTACCAATAACAAGCTACATGGTGATATTCCAAAAGTATATAGGATCGTTATTAATCACTTATATCTGTTTAAGCATTAACAGACCACATGATTTGAAAACCCAGCCTGCTGGACAGGGATGACAAGACCCAGCTTGTGATCTTAGTCTCAGTCAAAAATGTGTTGTACAATTATGACTTAATTTGGCCAAAAGCAATAGTGTATGTTTTCCTTCTGTGAATGCTTGACTTGACATTACAATGTGTTCCATGATCTTTTAATTTCAGAACATGCAGAGATCTCTCATCTATGATAGCCATTTGTTTGGCTTTAAGGTAAGAATCTCTTGACTCAGGCCCTATTCTGTCTTGGTACTCTGGCTTCCAAGCCTTTACCCTCCTGTTTTCTCTGTCTTCTCTCTCTCTCTCTCTCTCTCCCCACCCCTAACCCTACTCCACGCTGAGTCAGTTTCCTCTCATCTTTGCCTATACGTAAAGTCTGTAACTGACAGGGAGGCTCCAGGGAAGAAAATATTGGTATGACCTTGTCATCTAATCAGCAATATTAGTTTTTTCTCAAATACTTTTAATCAATGTTTTTATTTAAAAGAGTTCTCAGCCAGGCACGGCAGCTCACGCCTGTAATCCCAGCACTTTGGGAGGCTGAGGTGGGCGGATCACGAGGTCAGGAGTTTGAGACCAGACTGGCCAATATGGTGAAACCCCATTCTACGAAAAAATAAAAAATAAAAAAAATCCAAGTGTGGTGGCACACATCTGTAGTCCCAGCTACTCAGGAAGCTGAGGTAGGAGAATTGCTAGAGTTCAGGAGGCGGAGGTTGCAGTGAGCCAAGATGGCGCCACTGCACTCCAGCCTGGGCAAAGGAGCGAGACTCTATCTCAAAAAA
>NW_016107469.1:1270556-1276944 GCF_001604975.1 Cebus imitator
TTTTAGAGCTACATACCACAAATATTACAAGTAAATGAAATAATATAATGCCTGGAATTTGCTTCTAAATTATATGGTAAGGGGCTAGGGATGAGAAGAAGTAAGGTATATACATGAAATACTATTGGCCACAATTTCATAATTGCTGAAGTTGAGTAATGGGTACATGGGTTTATCATATAATCCTTCCACTTTTTAGTATACTTGAAGCTTTCCATAATAAAAAGTTAAAAAAAAAAATCCTTCAAGGTGGCAGGAGAGAAAACAGAAGTTTTATAAAAGCAACTTCATAACTAAGATTTCATGTGGTTTATTTTGGTCAAGCAAGCTCTGGTCATACAAATTAATTCCAACCAGATTTCCCACTGGTTTTCAACAATCAGGTAAGAATAATCCATGTAAGTTGGCCACTTTCTTGTGGTTGAGTAAATGTCAAAAGGAAATGGAGCAAAGTGTGTAAGTCAAAAAATTAAAAGAAGAAAAATAAAGTCCTCAAGTAAGAATCCTAACCTTTCCTTGGACCTTGTATGAAATAAAGCCACCATTCTCATCTCATCTCAAACTGACAAATTTCCTGCTAATTTGGCAGTATATCTTATCCAAGTGCAAATCAATGAACTGGCTGGCTTTTTCCTGCTCAGGTCACTGTTTGAAGAATGTAACTGTTTTTGCCTTTCCTTCAGTAAAAAGGACGTAACTGAAGATCTCATACCTCTCCTGCCCTGCTGTATCCCATAACTGCAGATGGATTCTCTGGCCTCTGCCAATGGCTCCATCCGGCCCATTGGCTCTGTACACCTAAAACAGCAAAGTGAAAGAGAAAACAAAAGAGGACTTCTGACACCAGTGAACCATTCTCACCTTTTCATTCAGTACAAACCCTAAGGCATCTACATTTCTAAAGAGAATCCCATCTGGAATACAACCATGTTCGGATTTTCGGTCAAATAATTATACCCAGGTAATGTAATAAGTTATATTGAAATATATACATATATTTTTAAAATATATTATAAAATACGTATGCAAAATAACTTGTATAAAATATAGTAATTAGCCTGCCTTTCCTCAATGTTCTCTTGAGTCACCAGTTTCAGGAAATATTACATTTCTATGACTTTTCCCAATCTCATCTTTTTTGTTTGCTTGTTTAACCAGGGGGTACATGCACAAGTTTGTTACATAGACATACTGTGTAATGCTAGGGTTTGGACATCTATTGAACCCATCACCTAAACAGTGAATGCAGTATTCCGTAAGTCGTTTTTCAGCCCCTGTTCCGCTCCCATCCCCCTTTTGGAGACCCTGGTGTCTACTGTTTCTGTCTTTATGCCCATGTGTACCTATAGTTTAGCTCCCACTTGTAAGTGAGAATGCCTATGACATCTGATTTTCTGTTTCTACACTAATTCACTTAGGATAATTGCCCCCGGCCCAATCCATGCTGCTGCAAAACACATAATTTCACTTTTTAATGGCTGCATAGCATTCTATGGTGTATATGTAACCCATTTTCTTTATCCAATCCACCACTGATGAGCACTTAGGTTAGTTCCATGACTTTCCTATAGTGACTAGTGCTGCAATAAACATTTGAGTGCAGGTGTACTTTTGGTAAAACAATTTTTCTTTGTCCCATCGTACATTTTAAAAGTGCTCTTAAAATGATTTTATAGAAAACACCTAGAACAGCAGAGAAAGTACCATTAAAAATTTCTTCCTTATTGATAGCAACGAAAACACTGGTGAAAATTGTCCAAATCAACTTTTTCAGTACTCTAGAAACTAACAAAGACTTGCAACATGACAAGGAGCATTTATTCAAGAAAAACTGGTGAATATCAGTAAAACCAGTAAGCTTTGAGGTATTTTTTTACCTTGCCTTATTCCCACCCCCCTCACTCCAGCTTTTAGTAGCCTTAAAAACCAGCAAATGCACAAATGGGGTAGTTGTGAAAACACCAGCCTAGCCACCACTGTGGAAGAGCGGGGGCACAACAGGTTTGGAGCTCCCTAAAAGTCCCATACTGAGACAAACTGTCAGGAAGCCCCTTGAAAAGCTCCATGCCCCAGCTTTGTCTTTACTTGACCTCACTCCAAGCTTGCTCTTTGAAAACAGCCCTATCCCTAGGGCATTTGTTGAAAACTATCAGCAGTGATTACTTAACATCACGGCTACCAGAGGCAGCAATACCAGTTAGGGCTAACAAAAGTCTAACAAAAAGAATTAAAGAAAAAAATAGGAACAGAAACGTCTACAACGTTCCCAAATATTCCCTGGAACGTACAAGGCCATGTTCATGTGCACGGCTCTATAAATGTCCAGGAAAGACCTAAAAAGGTCCTAATCTCTTACTTCTGACTGACTTTGAGGTTCTTCTCAGGCAGAAAATGAAAGCTAAGGCAGAGTTGTAAACTGCCTGCAGTAGTATTAAACACACACCCCAACAAATACACAGAGATTCTCAGAAAAACCTAAGAGACTTACTGCTTCAAGGAATTTAATAAACTCTGTCCACTCATTAGCTGTCCACTAAGTTGACTGACAGCTACATACAAAGAATACAGACTTCGCAAAATTATCCCAGAAATATTATTAAACAAACAAATAGCAACAAAAAAAAATAAATAAATGCAGTACAAACAAGAAACCCAGGTAGGGGAAAGAATTAACAACAAAAAATAAATAAATGCAGTAAAAACAAGAAACCCAGGTAGGGGAAAGTATGGTTCATATGCAATAAAAAAGCAACTAACAGAAATTATTCCTGAGGAAGCCCAGATGTTAAACTTATTAGACAAAGACTTTATATCAGGTATTATAGTTAAAGAACTTAGAAATCATTAACATAGCTATCTTCTAAAATTAAAGAATAAATTAAGAAAAAACTGAGAAAAGTCATCTCTAGCAGACCTACCCTATAAGAAATACTACAGATAACTCTCAAGACTGAGCTGAAAAGACACTAGACAGTAACTTAAATGCACACAAAGAAATAAGGAGCACCAGGACTGCATAGTAAATATAAAAGACAGTATAAATATCTTTTTCTTTGTAACCCTTTTCCTCCATCAGATTAAAATTTAACTGCAGGCAGGATGTGGTGGCTGACGCCTGTAATCCCAGCACTTTGGGAGGTTGAGGTGGGTTGATTACTTGAGGCCAGGAGTTCAAGACCAGCCTGGCCAACATGGCAAAACCCTATCACTACTAAAAATACAAAAAATTAGCGGGGCATGATGGCAGGTTCCTGTAATTCCAGCTATTTGGGAGACTGATGCAAGAGAATCATTTGAACCCAGGAGGCAGAGGTTGCGGTGAGCCAAGATCTCACCCCTGCACTCCAGCCTGGGCAACAGGGAGAGACCCTGTCTCGAAAAAAAGAAAAAAAATTTAACTGCATACAGAAATAACTGTACAGCTGTGTTGATGATAGACGCACAATGTAGAAAGACATCATTTGTATAGCAACAGCAACACAAAAAGAGGGGAGAAAACAGAGCCATATAAGAGCAAAGTTTTACACAGTATTAAAATTAGGGTGCTATTAATCAAAGTGAGATTGTTAAAAATTAAGATGATAATTGTAATCTCCAAGGGAACTATTAAAAAAGAACTCAAAATTACATAGTTAAAAAAATTAAATGGGAATTAAAATGTAGAAAATTGAAAAAAAAAAAAAACAAAACACAATGTCTATCAACAGATGAATGGATAAACCAAATGGCATATCAATACAATCGAATATTATGTACCCATAATAAGTAATGAAGTCCTGATACATGCTACAACATGGAAGATCCTTGCAAACATAATGCTAAGTATAAGAAGCCAGTCACAAAAGGCCATATATTATTCCATTTGTATGTGTGCAGAAGCCATTGATAAAAAAGTTCACAATGGCTAAGGGGAGGCAGAAAGAGGAATGACTGCTAATAGGTTAGGGGTTTCTTTTTAAAGTGATGAAACTATTCTAAAATTTAATAGCTGTCATGGCTACACAACTCCAAATAGACTAAAAATCACTGGATGTTATACTTTAGATGGATGGATTTCCTTTTTTGTGAATTATATCTCAATAAACCTATTTTTTTAAGTTATAAAATAACCAACAATAATAAGCACATACATATACATATTCTATCAATTATACATCAATACTAAAAATTTCTTTAGGATTCTATTGTTATTCAGTGGATCTTAATCTTTTAGAATGGGCAAAGGGGAATTTTCTGTCCTAGAAGCCGGGGACCTTTCCCTCTGACAGCATATGATCCATTAAAGGACCTCTGTCATTAATTTCCTGACCACTTGTTTATCTGCTTCATGGTAACAGTGAATTTTTCAGCAATAAATGTAGTCTAAGGAGAAGGCCATCTTTCCTCATCTCCAACTGTGACACAATGACCTGCCTTCCCCTCCAACACTAGAATAACTTTCGGTCTTAAAGTCCTTAAAAAAAGAAGTAAAAGCTTCTCCCTTCAACATTCCGCAGAATATCACATCCACTACTGGCATTCCCCACTCCTACTCCAACCTCACCGTCCTGGCAGCAGTGATGGGTTCTTCCAGTTCATGTTCCATGTGGAATTGCTGAGATGTTATTAGGAGAAATGCCATTAAAAATAATAAGATACCACAGGTGCAAGATACAGCCCAGCATGAGGAGCAAGGTGGTTGCAGGCTTCGAGACAAAAGTATACAAATAACTTTTGGAGTTCAGAAGGGAAGATACAAGCCAAAAGAGTAGCAAGGTGACATTTTAAAGAACTGTCCACTTTCACTTTGTCTGCCTGGTTTCATAGAAGTGTCATCAGCACAGCCTTTTCAATTGTGTTGCCTGGACTGAACATACTCACTTTCACATGTACCCTTTAAATTCAGATCGCAACCTTTGTCCTCCTAATTCCTACAAAGTAAACTGAACAGACCGGCGAATGTTGACTCAAAGATTACATTTTTACATAGAAGGATATAGAACTTACCACTCTCTTTTCCCTGAAATCAATGCCCACTGTTGTGATAAATTTGGAGTTAAATTTGCCATCTGTGTATTGGTAAAGTACACTGGTCTTCCCTACGCCAGAGTCTCCCAAAGCTAAAAACTTGATGAGGTAATCATAATCTCCATCAGACATAATGAAGAACTCAGTGGTTCACCTGTAAAATACACACAAATTTTTAAAATTAAAATCCATTAAAAAACATAAATTATCCGTTAATAAAGTAACAACCATACTCAGTTTAACACCTCATGTTAACCTATATGTCTATGGGTCATATGAAAAGAGAATTACCTACCTATTGTTCATCATCCTTGAAGACCTAATGACTAGCTAGATGAGAAGCTACTGCAATAGGAATTAACAGTGTAGTTTTAATTTAACATACATATTACAGTACCATTAGGACAAAAATTCCAAGTGAGAATGATAATCAACAAGAAGGTAACACTCACTAAGTCTTATCTGCAGACCATATAGAGCAAAAACTAATAAAAGAAAAATAGGCTGGGCGCGGTGGCTCATGCCTGTAATCCCAGCACTATGGGAGGCCAAGGCGGGCGGATCACGAGGTCAAGAGATCGAGACCATTCTCGCCATGATGAAACCCCGTCTCTACTAAAAATACAAAAATTAGCCGGGTGTGGTGGCACGCGCCTGTAGTCCCAGCTACTCGGGAGGCTGAGGCGGAAGAATCGCTTGAACCCAGGAGGCGGAGGTTGCAGTGAGCCGAGATTGCACCACTGCACTCCAGCCTGGCGACAGAGCAAGACTGCGTCTCAAAAAAAAAAAAAAAAAAAGAAAGAAAGAAAAATAAAGGAAGGAGAACATTATGAGGAACCATAGGTAGTTGTTCAAGGGGTTCCAATTTCCCCTTATTTTTCAAAGTCTCCTAGTGCTAAAATTCACAATTGCAAAATAAGGAACCAGTCCAAATGCCCACCAATCAACGAGTAGATAAAGAAATTGTAGTATATATGTGTGTGAGTGTGTGTGTGTGTGTGTGTGTGTGTGTGTATACACACACACACCATGAAATACTACTCAGACACAAAAAGGAATGAAGTAACAGCATTTGCAGCAACCTGGATGGAACTGAAGACCATTATTCTAAGTGAAGTAACTCAGGAATGGAAAACCAAACATCATACATTCTCACTTACAAGTGGCACTGAAACTACCAGGATGCAAAGGCATAGGAATGATACGATGGACTTTAGGGACTGAGAGTGTGGAAGGGTGAGGGATACAAGACTACAGATTGAATACAGTGTATACTGCTTGGGTGATGGCTGCACCAATATCTCAGAAATCACCACTAAAGAACTTATTCATGTAACCAAACACCACCTGCTCCCCAAAAACCTATCGAAATTTTAAAAAA
>NW_016107469.1:1277076-1318772 GCF_001604975.1 Cebus imitator
TTTTTTGAGACAGAATCTCACTCTGTCACCAGGCTGGAGTGCAGTGGCACGATCTCGGCTCACTACAACCTCCACCTTTCAGGATCAAGTGATTATCCTGCCTCAGCCTTCCACGTAGCTGGGACTATAGGAGTGTGTTACCACATCCTCACCTAATTTTTCTATTTTTAGTAGAGACACGGGTTTCACCATATGGGCCAGGATGGGCTCAATCTCTTGACCTCGTGATCTGCCCGCCTCGGCCTCCCAAAGTGCTGGAATTTATAGGAGTGAGCCACCGCGCCCAGCCAAGACACTATTATTTCACAAATAAATTTAGTCCCTGCTTCCTTACATATTACTATTCATATGCACTACATATTAAGTCAGATTTCTCTGGAATATCGCTGCTCACTTGGGAACTGAGTTCCAGATTTGAGCAGTCACTGCTCAGAGACCACAGTTCCACAGCTAAGGACTCACTTACCTATATTTATCTGGGTATTCTATCAAGAATTGCTAAAAATTCAGTTCTTCAACACTGACTAAAACAAAAGCCCACCTTAAAGAGGAAAAATTCATTTATATCAGCAATACCAACCTTGGCTATTTTTGGGTTTTTGCAATCAGCACTTTTCATGGTTTGTTTTTACCCTCTAAACAGATTAAAACCCAAAATATCAGTCCAACTAGAAATGGAATCTCTCACCAGGGAAGGTTTACCTCTTTTTTATTAAAATTTTATTGATACATAATATTTGTACATTTTAATGGGATGCATGTAATATTTTGTTACATGCACAGAATATAATGATCAGATCAAGGTATTTAGAGTATTTATTACCTCAAGTATTTATCATTTTTGTGCATTGAGAACATTTCAAGTCCTCTCTTCTAGCTACTTTGATATACACAATACATTGTTGTTAAGTATAGTCACCCTTGCCTACTGTTGAACATTAGAACTTATTCCTTCCATCGAGCTATATGCTTGTACACATTAACCAACCTCACTCTATTCCCCCCAAGGCCAATAAACTCTTCTGAAAATCATAAAAATAACTAGCTATCCCATTAACACTGACAATTCTACAAGACTAGTCAAACATACATATTCACCTATATACGCACATGCCGGATGCCCTGTGTTAGATGCTACTGACTCTCGGCATTATCCCCTTTTTACCCAACCCCATATCCAGAAACTTAGCTGTCATACTCGGTGCTTCCTATAGGATTATTTCCATATATCCATGAAATTAATAAAAACTCAGACAAGACTATTTAGTGGTTTTCAATGTTGCCTCCCTCACCCCATCCTCAACTTGGTGACTTACCTTATGCTGAAAACTCCTGAATGCTGAGCCCCAAGAGCCACTGCAGTGTGCTTCCTCAGAGGGCTCCGGTGCAGATCTGCAGCCTCACGTTTCAGGTATGGCAAGCCCATGGATAAGGGCAGAGCCTCTACAAACATTCAAAATTCTATTTGCACACTATAAAGAGAGACACTTTACAGATGATGCCTTACCTATCTTTATAGCTTGGGTATTTTCAGGTGTAGGTCACCCGTATTAATGACATATAACAGAATTCCTCTCCAAAAAATGACAACTTGGACATCAACATTATAGCATGTCGTATCATAGCAACACACTTGGCTCTAAGTTATTGGAACTAAGAGCTAAGAATTGAAAAGCAATTCCAAAATAATGTTGACTCATTTGGAGGCTTCCCCTCAAACTGAATAGAGCAGCAGCAAACAATATCAGTCCTGCAGTGAGAATGATGCAAGAAGACACTGTGACTACCTGATTTCCTCTTTAATTTTAATTTGGAAAAAAAAAAGGTGGTATAACTATGCTTTTTATATCACTTAAAGAACAGGAAAAAACGCTGTCACCAATGGAATTATATTCTAGAAAGACAAGTGGAATTCAAAGACTTAAATGAAACAATCTCTAATGTGTTTCATTTTCATAGGTAATCACATGCATAAGTCTACAAATGATCTTCATGAGTTCTGTTTTCTATTCAGGATAGCAATACTGACCAAGTAATCATAAAGGGAATGTTAACAAACCAAATGCCACAAACTGAAGGTACTGATACCACCATCAATATTAATCACAATTTGTACTTTTCAGATTGTATTTTTAAGACAATTATCTGCTTTCTTGATCTAAAAATAAATATTCAGACCTTCCACTCTCTGGGTTCAGCTTTCTAAAGGACAACACGGATCCCAGAGAGGTAGAATGATTTGCACAATCTAGAATCGAGATATCCTAGCTCCAAGTACAATGTCTATTCTACCCAAGGCTTCATAGCCATTACTCATTTTTGTTACAAATGTATATTGGGCTTTAAAGTGATCCGTAGTATGGTATCTTACAAGGTAACCTAATAGGAAACTCACAAAGACAAGCAGAGCTGGGTTTGAATCCCAAGTCTCCCAGATACTAATTACTTTGATGTCTCTGGGCCTTTGATGTCCAGGTTTCTATTCTATAAAAAAGAATATACACTACCTCACACTATTGTTCTAAGGATTCAATGAGATACTGTTTATGGAGTGCCCTGCACAATGGTTGGCACATACTGAGTACTTAACTGTAACTTTGGAAAACGTACTTAATCTTTTTTGCCTTGGGATCCTCATCTGTAAAATAGGAATGAGATTCTATTTCATCAATTCTAACATGCTTTCTTATTTTAACTTCTTTAAAATTGGGGTGCATCTTACATTTCCGTCTTACAAGACATCTTGCAATTGCTACTATAAATCAGGTGTCACTAGAGATATAGTTGTGTGAAAGCCTTTTGTTAGCATCTTCTAGCAAGAGCCAGAAAGCATCATCAATATATTTTAGACTTGATGAAGCACAATAATCAAGCTATTTCTGATGGCTATTGTGAGGACTGAGCTAGTGTATACACACAAAGTTTGGAACAACGCACAGGACATAGCAGTAAGTCCTATGTAAGTGTTAGCTGCTATTAGCAGCAGCATCTGGCAATCTAGCTTCCAAGGGTCAATATGCAGGCAATGCCCTTTTCTTTCCTACAAGTATAAGAAAGTACACTGAGCCCCTAAACAAAAAATTAATTTTAAAAAATAAGGATCTCCTAAGAGTATTTGAAGCCAAGTTTACATATTTAAACTCTGTACCTCATTGAGAAACTACTGTGTACCTCAAGGAAATGTCTTCTAAAAATTCAAGAACGCCCTTAATTCGGGATACGCAAAAGACTTTCTAATTCAGCTCACTTCCAGCTCTCCTCCTTCTACAAATATTTTTTCAAAGTGCTCTCCACCCTCCCTATCATCAGATTAACAATAGAAAGCAAGAAACACCCACTTCCTCAACATGTACTATGTGGTGTTAATTGCCTGGTGAGAAAAAGTCAATCATCTTCCTTATTTTTAAAATAAAACATATTTTCATCTGTAATACCAGTGACTGGGGAGGCTGAGGATGGCCTGAGGTCAGGAGTTCAAGACTAGATCAGGCAACCAGTCAGACTTATCTCTTAAAAACACATACATATATATATATATTTTTTTAATTTTATTATTTTTTTTTTCTGAATTAGCCAGATGTGATAGTGTTAGCCCGTAGTCCTAGCTATTTGAAAGGCTGAGGCAGGAGGATTGCTTAAGCCCAGGAGTTCAAGTCTGCAGTAAGATATAATCACACCACTATCCTGCAGTCTGGGCAACAGGGTAACATCCTATCTCTAAATAAATTTTTTAATAAATGAAAATAACTGCACATGTACCCCTGAACTTAAAAGTTGAAGGAAAAAAAACACTTAAAATTTTTTTAAATTATTTTATAGGAAATAAGATACAGCATATTTAGTTAAGAGCAAAGGGAAAACATCTAGTTCTATTTCTCTGAAAGATCTAGAACATAGCAGGAACTTCAGATAAATATATCTCTTTATCGTTATCTGCTGCATAAAATGCTTTCTACCCTTGAGAACTTGTGTATCATAACACACACAGACATGTCACAGCCCATATTTTCCATGAAGTGTCATATTAAAATCAATCATAGACTCTAACCTTAGGATCCCCTACTGTAAGGCAGAATCATTCTGAAACTACTCTAGATAGGTCAGTCATTTTTTTAAAGCCAAATTTTCCCTCTATTATTCATATTTAGTATAGAGCAAAAGAAAGGGGAAGAATAACATTAACTGAACAGCCACCGTGTAACAAATACATTTGATTTTACTTTATCTGCTCATCATCCTTAAAAATCACTTAATGTCTGGACAAGCCTCATACCATAAAGAGAGGAACGTTTTCTCAGTGTGTTGGCAAATAGGCTTGGGTTCAAATTCTGACTTTCCTACTTTGTATGACCTGATCCAAGTTTTTTAAACTAAGCCTTATTCTTTCAACTGTGAAATGGAGACAATAACAGTACTAATTTCATTGGGTTCTTTTAAGGACTAAGTGAGATAATCCACAGAAATCTCAGCACTTTGTCTGCCCTGTGCTAAGTGTTCAGTAATTGAAACTTATCAACAATACTATTATTAATAGTATCACCAAGTTCTTCATTAACAAAGCATGTAATTTTATAATCTATTCCTAACGTAACCAGTACCTGAACGTTCAGAAAAATCACACTAAGAAATTCAACTGGGCCCATTCATAACAATCACAGTAAGAAATTCGACTGGGCCCGGCATGGTGGCTCACAGCTGTAATCCCAGCACTTTGGGAGGCCAATCTCCTGACCAGGTCAGGAGATTGAGTATCCTGGGCAACATGGTGAAACTCCATCTCTACTAAAAATACAAAAATCAGCTGGGCATGGTGGCATGTGCCTGTAATCCCAGCTACTCTGGAGGCTGAGGCAGGAGAATCACTTGAACCAGGGAGTCAGAGGTTGCAGTGAGCCAAGATTGCACCACTGTACTCCAGCCTGGACGACAGAGTGAGATTCCGTCTCAAGAAGAAAAAAGAAAAAAAAGAAATTCAGTTTAAGTGCAATGACTTTGGGGTGCATTATCCATCACAAAATCTACCTTGGCATTCCTATCTAAGAAAGAGTTGTATATGGGTGATTTCTGGCAATTTCACATCTAGGAGTACCCGTCAGTTGAACGCTCTAATTTCCAGAAGAGGAAACTGAAACCCAGAGAAGGCAAATGAATAGTCTGAAATAAACCAGCTAGTTAGATATGGGGCTAGGCTAGATCTCAAGTCTCCTAAATTCCAGTCACGTATTTATATTTTTGTTCTGTCTGTATTTCTTCCTTCAGAGCTAGACACCTCAGCTATAGCTGCTTGAATTCAAGAATTGAAAGTTTTCTTCAGCGACAGCAGTTATAGCAGTGATAAACTGCTTTACACGTAAGGGTTTGGGCTCTTAGAGAGGTTGCCTAAAGGATCGGTACTTCCGTCCTCAGAGCCCCTCTATCAAGAAGCACTCCTTTCTGATGGGTTCTGCCAAGGAGAGAAGTCATAAATTGGGAGCTTGACTGCTTCTTGTTGGTCATTGCAAATCCAAGAAAAAAAAATAACTCTTCTTGATACTTGTACCATATCCCATAAATAGTCTTTCTTTTCTATGGTTTCAAAATGAAAAGCAAGCAGAAGAATCATGAAATTTTTCATTTCCCTGTAGAAATGCTCAACCCCTTAGTATTTTCCTCTCAAATATTATTTTAGGTCAGGCACAGTGGGCTCATGCCTGTAATGCCAGCACTTTGGGAGGCTGAGGCGGGTGGATCACCTGAGGTCAGGTGTTCGAGACCAGCCTGGCCAACGTGGTAAAACTGTGTCTTTACTAAAAATACAAAAAATTAGTCGGGCGTGGTGGTGGGTGCCTGTAATCCCAGATTCTTGGGAGGCTGAGGCAGGAGAATCACGCCGAGATCACACAATTGCACACCAGCCTGGGCAACACAGAGAGACTCCATCTCAAAAAAATAAAAAGATTATTTTCTATGACATCATGTCTCTATAAGGATACTACTGGCCCTCTCTCTTTCTCCTTCATTCAATAAATACTGATTGAATATTTATTATATGCTGGGTGCCAGGGTACAATGGGGATCCAACTCAGTTATACACAAAGTGGAAAATGCACCTCTTACTCCTTGACTACCTTAGACCTTATGGTTTTAGCCATTTCGCAATCTAAGTTCTTCCAACAACTAAACCTGCATTTGGGTTTTCAAACAAGCCAACCTGTGTTAATATTTTAAGCTTCTCTCATAAGCATAACACAATATGACATCAAAATTCACATCCCCAGTCACATGTTTGACAAAGATGCAAAAGGAATAAATATGCAAAAGGAATAAAAACGTGAAGCCCGGTTGGGCACAGTGGCTCACTCCCAGCACTTTGGGAGGCTGAGGTGGGCAGATCACTTGAGGTGAGGAGTTCGAGACCAGCCTGACCAACATGGAGAAGCCTTGTCTCTAATAAAAATACAAAAATTAGCCAGGCATTGTGATGGGCACCTGTAATCCCAGCTACTCAGGGGGTCTAAGGCAGGAGAATCACTTGAACCTGGGAGGCAGAAGTTGCAGTGAGCAGAGATGGCGCGACTGCATTCCAGCCTGGGAGACAGGGGGAAAAAAAAACAGGTGAAGCTCAGTAGAGAATAAAGAGACAGTCTCAACCTCCCAGGCTCATGTGATCCACCATGCACAATACCCTGCTTTTTTATTTTTGGAGAGACAAGGTCTCCCTATGTTGCCCAGGCTGATCTCAAACTCCTGAGCTCAGGAGGAGAAAAGAAACATAGGCATATTATAAAGAATTTTTTATCTGAAAATCTTTTGAATTTTTTAGAATGGTTAATAAAATATTTGAGTGTTTCTATGTATCTCATGGACTTCACTTCTTGGAGTGCAAAATGATTTTTTGCAAAGAAACAGGAGCAGGTAAATATAACTATCACTTTTCAGATAGCACAGAACATCAGCATTTATGTGAATTACAACACCACATGTTCTTTCACATAATTTAACATCCCCTTGTCCAGGGATTTATTTTGAAAAGTTTCCATATGCAAATGACTGGCATAGAAGTATAAAGCTTATCAGTACTTTTAGGTTTAACGTTAAAAAGCAGTAGTCTTTTCTTTCTTTCTTTTTTTTTTTTTTTTATGATGCCATTGTGGACCCATACCTGGCATTCTAGAAGGAAACACATAGCAGACACCAGAAGTAAGGAATAGAAGTCACACGGCAAGAGGCAGGATAGAAGAGGCATTTTATAATGTACCAAGATATTTGAGTAGTGACAACTTGTATTTACCAAATGAGCCCTGGCCACAACTCTCTCAGACCATTACAATCCTACACCCTGAGGTGAAACACAGCCACTTTCACTACAGAAGCAAGATGCATACTGCACAGCAGCAGGGACCCCATTTCCATGAGTGGAGACAGCCTATGTCTTCTGTGCAATTTGCTCATCTCAACTTCTGGTCTAGACATGCGTAGATATGGTTCTCCCTCCCTAATATATCAAAAGCAGAAAAAATGATGTTATAAACAAAGAGCTTGTCTTATTTGTGCAAAATGTCAGGTGGAGAGAAGTGGAAATCTAAGAGCTTTGAAAAGCAGAAGGAAACAGGAATATAGTTCTTCCTTGTTTCTTATTGAAAGATGAGTTTGATTTTATCTAAATTCAGAATATTCAATAGCTCCATTTTATATGCACCTATAACCTAAGATTCATAAGTGCATTCCTATTAGTATGGTATTTTATAATAACAAAAGTCCCTCTTTAACAGTGCTATAAGGCAGCAGAGAAGTTCATGGCTAGAAACTGTTGAGATCTTAAGTTGCATAGCATTTGACTTAATACTTATAAATGTACCTGCTATATAGAAATATTTTATTTGCCCCATTTAAACAAAGTGGCGAAAACTTTTTAAAAAATATTTTGAAATGGAGTCTTGCTCTATCACTCAGGCTGGAGTGTAATCGCACGATCTCAGCTCACTGCAAACTCTGTCTCCTGGCTTCAAGCGATTCTCCTGCCTTAGCCTCCTAAGTAGCTGAGACTACAGGCCTGTGCCACCAGCACCAGCTAATTTTTTTTTTATTTTTATTTTTAGCAGAGACAGGGTTTTACCATGTTAGCCAGGATGGTTTCGATCTCCTGAACTTGTGATCCGCCCGCCTCTGCCTCCCAAAGTGTTGGGACTGTAGGAGTGAGCCACTGCGCCCAGCCTCAAGGTAAAAACTTTTAGACCAACTGCTAGAAAACTGCTAGACCAACTTCTAGCAGATGGTACTATTCCAACATAGCAAGTTCTTCAGACAAAAAATAAGATTATCTGCAAGTACTGTTGAATTAAATACACATTTCTAGGTCAAGCACGGTGGCTCATGCCTGTAATCCCAGCACTTTGGGAGGCCAAGGCAGGCAGATCACTTGAGGTCAGGAGTTCAAAACCAGCATGGTGAAACTCTGACTCTACTAACGATACCAAAAAAAAATTAGCCTGTAGTCCCAGCTACTTGGGAGGCTGAGGCCGGAGAATTGCTTGAACCAGAGAGGTTCATGGGACATCACGCCACTGCAGTCCAACCTGAGCAACAGAGTGAGACTTCATCTAAATATATATATACACATACATATAAATATATATACACACATTTCTAAATGCTTCTAAAACATATCTTATTTTTAACAGCATCTTCCAGATGTTCATAATTTTTCTTAAGAGAAAGGCCAGGATGAAGAAAAAAATAAGCAGTCATACCCCATAAGCCCAACTACTATTTCTGAAATGTTACCATCACCTCAGTGGGTGACCAACATAACCCAGTAAGCAAATAATAAAAGCAACTATATGTTAGGACACAAGAGGGCATTGAAATGATTCCTGAAAGTAGAAAAGGTTCTGCAAGACCACTGTCAATAACTCAAATGAGATATCATTTTTTTTTTAATTTATGGAAACTATTGGCTCATTTACCCAAAAGACATGATGTGTTGCCCAAGGCTCTTTCAGGATCAGAGTATGAATGTTTATAGAGATTTATGGAAAGTAAACTCACCAAAACCCTGGGTCTTACAGTACTTACAGTTTGTGACAAGTATCTCTTGCTTTCTAGATACAGGGTAACAGAAAAAGAAAAAAAAGCACGCACAGAGTATATGTTACTTGTAAAACATGGCCAACACAGGGGAAACAGGTGTGGCTGTTTGGTTTGCTTAGTAATATCTCAAATAATGTAAAAGCACGCACAGAATAGACACACCACACCACAATAGTATGCCCAACCCATATCTGAATATGCCTCTTACCACCACCAAGAAGCTGAGCAGTCTCCAAGAATTTGGTACAAGTGCAAAATCTGTAAAGGACGCTCCCACTCTGTGGTTGCTTTTTGTGAGCACATAGAAGACGAGGAAACACAGACTTCAGAGTCAAGTTCTCCTAAATTCAAATAATAGTACACCACCTCCTACCTGTACAAAGTGAGCAGCAAAATGCCTGATGAAAATCAATAAATCATAGCTATTCTTATGATTATGACAGATTAAGGCCTGAACCAGGCTTCAGCCTGCTGCTTTTTCCTCTCTACCTTCAAGAGGACACTGAGACTTTATAAAGCTCTCAATGTATGAGGTGGAAATACTCTATGAAAATGAAAAAGAGAAACAACTGAAGTACCTGGAAGGTGGAATATCTGCCAGTCCAGCTGGTAAGTACAGGGATTCTGGCATTAGCAAGCTCGGAAGAGGTAAAATGAAGAGCTCTGGTTATGTCAGAGTGCCATGAAACTCGCAGGCCGAAGGCTCAAAGGCAGAAAAAAATAGAAATGATGGCACTGCTACAAATCAGATAGCACTAAAAAAAAAAAAAAAAAAAAATCAGATAACACTCAAAGGACTTCACACTGCAAAGAGAATTTCCAAGTTGCAAAAGGCAGAACGTCTTTCCCTTCTGACCTAAAAACAGTGTGTCAAGGCATCTGCCAAGACTCATCTTCCTAAACTTGAAATGTGCATAGAAAGCCTTTGACCAACGCAGCCTGACTCCCCTCCTGCGTCTCACCTGCTTCAAGCTTTTGTTTGCTGCAACATAGGAAAGATGTTAATCTGTCAGGGAAACACACCAATTCAAAAAGCAAACCCTTTGCTTTCTGAAGGAGCAATGATCCTTCCTTCCAAAAAAAAACAACAAATTAGAAGAAGCCAGACCTATTGAGGATGACTGTCCGAATAATAAAAACAATTAGACAAATATCCCTGAGTTGGCAGTAACGGGACAAGAGAGGAGTTCATTTATCACTGACTTTTTAAAAAATGAGGATATGAGTACTCTATATTTATTTACCCCAGAAAGAAATGGTTTCCAGAATATATAACACCCTGCCTTTCTAGACGGAATCATGTACATGCTAAGATGTTATTTTTCTTGTTTTACAAGAATGACTTTTACAGCGTATTAGAAACATTCTCCTGACTTCATAAACGAAGGGCACAAATCATACTGTAACTTTTCTGTAATGAGTTATGCTGAAGCTGCATGCATGCAGGCTTGTAACTGGTGAGGGCTCCTACTCCAAAAGCTAAGCTGAACCCCCAGTTTGGCAGAGAGATACTTAAAAAGAGTACTAAGATGCATCAGATACGGCTTCCCGCCTCTCTTTTCTTGCCTACCTCACACCCTCATACACGCTAATCACATTCAAGCAGATACATTCTCTGCCCACAGGAATATGTTCTTTAGGTCCACGGTGGCATACTAAAGCACACAGGACTTCCATCTCTTCACAGCTGATTTTCATTTCCATAGGCAAACATCCGCCCTACCACACCCCATGCTGTGTTCCAACAGCCTCACTTCCAACCATCGTCTGGGTGCCACAGCCTCTCTATGTCTTTTTCTTCTTCTGGCTTTTCTGTCCCTCATCTCCAGGTGCTGTTGCCAAATTCCAGTTTCCATATGCACAAACTGACATTAAACTAACAACGCCAGTACTTTTCTTGTAACACAGTGAGTTGCTATGTCAACTTCAAGGTGTTCAGCCCTCCTCAATAAATTCATAATGCTGCTGTGTCTTCAGGGACTCCCACTTTTCCAATCAGGAAGAGTTTTTCCCCTGCAAAGCCTGGTTAAAGAGCCATTCTGGAAACCCAAGTGCTTCTTAATACTGTGCCAGTTGGGTTTCACCATAATGTTAATGGAAAGGTAACATTCTGATACAAATAGGTCATGGGTTTAAAATATTACTATCGGTCGGGCGCTGTGGCTCATGCCTGTAATCCTAGCACTTTGGGAGGCCGAGGTGGGTGAATCACCTGAGGTCAGGAGTTCAAGACCACCCTGGCCATCATGGTGAAACCCCACCTTTAAAAAAAAAATTACTATCTATAAATATGTTTATTATATGCCAATTCGTTCTTTTAAAAACAGTAAACTAGGCTCAGAAAAATCAAGGCTTTTCCTGATGTTTTCACATCACTAAACCGATGACGCTAGGATTCTTAGTTTCTTCCATTTGGTGTCAATAAGCTGTAGACAGTCAGCTATAGGTCTTTTTGGTCTTTGTCAAGTCTACCGTCTCCATTAATATATTTACAACAGATGTTTAACTGTTCCCTAAATATCATATTCTTTAGTAACTGAACCAAAAAAAAAAAGCATATACACAAAGGAAACTCACCTAATGGGCAAGGTCATATCAGAAATATTCGTTATTGCTTCTCAAAGTCTTTCCTTATTTCACCTACTATTCGGTATGCAGAGTCTCAGAAGTGACTGTTCGCATTTCTATCAGCAGCTGTTTATAGAACGGGGTGTGACTTGTGTTTGCTTACGCAAAACAACCGGGGAACAACGACGTGCAGCCATCCGGCCAGTTTCTAAATCAGCCTGTCAGATCACAGTTGGCTTTTTTGCTATTATTGTTGTCGATCTCTCATTTTATTACATGGTGATCACTAAAGGTGGTCTGCATAACATCAAATTTTGGGGAATTTAAGAGGAATTATTTATTTATTTAGAGACAGGGTCTCACTCTGTCGCCTAGGCTGGAGTGCACTGGCACAATTGTGTCTCACCACAGTCTTGGCTTCTCCAGCTAAAGTGATCCTCCCACCTCAGCCTCCTAAGTAGCTGGGATCACAGGTACACACCACCAAAAATGGATAATTCAACTTTTTTGGTAGAAACAAGGTGTCACTATGTTGCCCAGGCTGGTCTTTAACTCCTGGGTTCAAGTGATCCTCCTATCTCAGCCTCCCAAAGTGGTGAACTTTCAGGCATAAGCCACCATGCCCAGCCTGAATTAAGTTTTATAAATGTTCCATGATTACACGAAAACGATCTGTATACCCCGTTAGCTGGATACAAAGTTACACACATACGAGTCAAGCTAGTTAGTTGTGGTTTTTGATCTGATATATCCTTATTTATCTTTTTGCTACTTCATCTGTTTCTAAGAAAGGTATGTTGAAATTCCTAGATCATATTCATTTTCAGAAAATAAGACCAAGATAATGTCTTAAAGAGGATGAATATAAATCCTAATAAAAAATAAACATTGCAGTCCTTATTCCGATAAGCATTAAATCTGTGCTTTTCAGTTTGTGTTCTGTGAAACTCTGGGATCCATGAAAATATTTTAAGAGTTTTGTAAACTTACTAAAATTTTATTTTTCTATTGTTTGTTTTTTGTTTTTTTTTAGATGGAGTCTTACTCTGTCACCTAAGCTGGAGTGCACCTAAACTGGAGAATTCAAGCAATTCTCATACTTCAACCTCCTGAGCGGCTGCGACTAAAGGCCTATGCCACCACACCTGGCTAATTTTTGTATTTTTTAGTAGAAATGAGGCTTTGCCATGTTGGCCAGGCTGGTCTCGAACTCCTGACCTCAAGTAATATGCCCACCTCAGCCTTCCAAAGTGCTGGAATTACAGACACAAGCCACCATGCCTGTACATTTTCTATTATGTTTTTTAAAAACTGGAATTAAAAAAGCATACAGTCAAATAAGTTATATACCAAATTTAGAGGCCTCCAAGTTGTTTACTTATGCTACTTGGTGAAGTTATTTATATCTGCCTTTAGTGCATACATGTTACCTGAAATTCCTATAATTACTAGTTGAGAAGACTGTAATTTACACTAGACTTCTTTTCTTAATCAGAATGGATTCATTTGTCTATTGTTGTGAAATTATTTAAGGAAGCACATGTGAACTACATTTAATAAATGGCAGTCAAGCCTCAGGCACATGTTTAAGCACGTGTTTGCTTTCATCCTGTTACAACAGTCAGTTGAGCAATAAAGAAGAACGCAATACGCTGCAGCATAACATTCTATTACAGATCACCGCAGAGATTATTCTTTGGGAAGCTTCTTGTCGGACTTGCGTAAGTGTGATAGGGCTATTCCAGGTTTGGGCTACCTCCTTTCCATAGCAGATCAGTGTCTTCACAGCCAGTTCCTACATAGCAAACCTACATAATATCATTGCAAACCTTTCATTGCCTCAGAAAACTGCTCTGGGCCAGCTGGTTGCAAACTTTCTTTAGCAATAAAACTGTTTCTTCAAATAAAATCTTACATGGCACCCCAACATATAAAATAGATGGCAGCAGAATGATTCTAATGAAAGGAGTGAATGTTAAGACCCCAACTCTCGTAGACCCACCAAGGACATAAGAAGAACCTCACTGTACACATTTGGAAAATCAATGCAGAAAGGTCTGCCTACATTGCAGCTCTGATCCATTTTATTTGCCTTTGGCTTTGTCCCTAAATTCATCCTCTCTGCCTAACCACTTCAGTCGACAGCTCATTAGTAAGGTCTGCCACACTCTTTTATTCAGTGTCTCCTAAAGATGCCGCCTCTCAGACATCACCTTAACACACTTCGTATCTGGGAGGGAAAATCTGAAATGCTTTGGGTGTCCCTGGTGAGAACTGCAAGAGGAGCCATCTGAAGCCTGAGAGAATGAAATGAGGCTGTAGGAAGAGTCTTGAGAACAACCATCATTGGGTCATTCTTGGAGAAAGAAGAGCTTTGGGCTAACGAGTCCTGGAAAAATCTAGGCCAAATTGCCTAAAAGGGAAACAAAGGAGCAGCATCGACCATGGGATAGGAAACTGGTGTCTTATTCCTTAAAGGAATAAGAGGGAAAAGTGCTGGGAGGATGTTTGCAACCAGCTACACTGATGATCCTTTCTTGTATCTACATGGACACCTTGAGGCCATCAGAAAATATGACCAGATTAATCCTGATGGGCTCAAAAATCTAGGTATGGATGGAACCCTCAAAAGTCAAAATATGGTTTGAAGAACACAATGAAATATTGGTATAGCAACCTTAAGATAACTGAGAATATATTATTTTGTGCTGTATCAGAAGCCACTTCATACTAAATTATAGCACAAAAGAGCATAAAGAGGTACAGAAATTTGTTAATACTGATCAAAGTAAAACTTCAGATTTTCTCTACTAACTTGATTTTCTATGAATTCAGAAGAAATTTCTAATATTATGCTCAGCTAATGGCTGCGTTGTGAGGAGTGGTTTATATGAAAGTACTCTTGCTTAAAACCATTAGAAAGTTCCAAGGAAGGAGAAAGGGGAATGAATGGGGAAGAGGGGACAGAGAAACCCCTGGCATTCCCTACCTGGCTTCATGTTAGGGCACAAAATCAACTCCAACCCACAGGGATTAAGTATAAAGGAAGGTTCCAGACAAGTATTCAAAGTCACATCAAGGTCTAACAACAAGAGACTCAGGAGCAGGTCTGCAAAGTGGGGAGCGGTTTATGGATCTGGGAGTCTCAGGGGGAGGGCATTCCAAGAATTCAAGAGGACACCAGGTCAGACAACCCAGTTCATTAGCGCCCACAGTAACAGTAGCTAGAAAAGATCTGGGGGAGGGTGGTGAGGGATTTAAAAACTACATATTGAGTGCAATGTACACTATTCAGGTGATAGCTGCACTAAAATCTCAGAATTGGCCACTGTATAATTTATCCAAGTGGCACGGTACAGTGGCTCACACCTGTAATCCCAGCACTGTGGGAGGCCAAGGCAGGTGGATCACTTGAGGCCAGGAGTTAGACCAGCCTGGCCAACATGGTGAAACCCTGTCTCTACTAAAATAAATAAATAAACAAATAACAAAAATTAGCCAGGCGGGGTGATGCGTGCCTATAATCCCAGCTACTCTGGAGGCTGAGGCACGAGAATGGCTTCAACCCAGGAGGCAGAAGTTGCACTGACACAGAACACGCCACTGTACTCCAGCCTGGGTGACAGGGCGAGATGTCATCTCAAAAAATACCTATAAAACAAAATAATAATTCATTCATGCAACGAAAAACCCCAAAAGCTATTGAAATATATATATATATATATATATATATGTATATGTATATATATATACACACACACACAAAAAAAAAGACCTATAGTAGTTGTTGCTTTATCAAAAGCCAGAGAAATTCTTCTAACCTTCTAAGTTACTGCAATTTATTTGATCAACTTGCTTTCCCCTATTCTGCCCATCCAGTTTGAAAGGCTCCCTAACTGGCTGGGTGCGGTGGCTCACGCCTGTAATCCCAACACTTTGGAAGGCCAAGACAGATTACCTGAGATCAGGGATTCGAGACCAGCCTGGCCAACATGGCGAAACCCCATAAAAAAAAAGAGAGAGAGAGAGAGAGAGAAAGGCTCCAACCAGGTTCCTTCACTAAGTTACCTCTTCTTGCCCTAAGAAGATGGAAAGCCAAGCATCCAGGTTGGAACTTAGTTCCCCAAGGCCATACCTTGTCTCTGTGCTCAGCTAAGCCTGGGATAAGGCCATCTATGAAAATAAAGCTCCTATTTTCTTTTTCTTTTCTTTTTTCTTGAGACAGAGTTTCACTCTGTCACCCAGGCTTGAGTGCAGTGGTGCAATCTTGGCTCACTGCAACCTCCACCTCCTGGGTTCAAGCAATTCTCCTACCTCAGCCTCCCAAGCAGCTGAGAGTACAGGCACATGCCAACACACCTGGCTAATTTTTTACTTTTAGTAGAGACAGGGTTTCACCATGTTGACCAGGATGATCTCGATCTCTTGACCTCATGACACACCCACCTCGGCCCCCCAAAGTGCTGGGATTACAGGCATGAGCCACCGCGCCCTGACAAAAGCTCCTATTTTCTTAACATATCTCTGAGAAAGATATTTGAAGCCTAGAGGTTAAGAATTTAAGGGCTAAAATAAGCAGGCCACTCACAAAGAACAAGAGCCTTGTTTAAAAAAAAAAAAAAGCGCCGGGCGCGGTGGCTCAAGCCTGTAATCCCAGCACTTTGGGAGGCCGAGGCGGGTGGATCACAAGGTCAAGAGATCGAGACCGTCCTGGTCAACATGGTGAAACCCCGTCTCTACTAAAAATACAAAAAATTAGCTGGGCATGGTGGTGCGTGCCTGTAATCCCAGCTACTCAGGAGGCTGAGGCAGGAGAATTGCCTGAACCCAGGAGGCGGAGGTTGCGGTGAGCCGAGATCGCGCCATTGCACTCCAGCCTGGGTAACAAGAGCGAAACTCCGTCTCAAAAAAAAAAAAAAAAAAAAAAAAAAGCGGGGGAATAAACCTCAATACAGATTTACTAACACAGAAGTAAAGACTTTGTGTTAGCAAAGAGACTATGAATCAGCAAGAGAACAAGCCAAGAGGATAAAGGAAATTGTAGACAAGAGGAGCATAAACCATGAAGATGTAAGTATCCACATGTTTATAACACGGATAATTGATCGGCACTAATTAAATCTTTAGAAACTATGTTTGAGTATTCAGAGGAAATTGCAAAAACAAGTAATATTACACTTAATTTTTTAAATGAGAGTGAAATGAGATTCTGCATGAGAGAGAGAGAACTATAAAAGGGAAAAAAAAATGATCCAGAAGCAACACATGAAAATCACTGTCTTAATTCTACAATCACGTTTTAGTATGTCCACGTTTTAAAGCATGACATTAGCCTTTACATACCAACAACTTTGGCTGCAAAGGTTTGTAAGTAGAGTTTTGACCTTGAGAAATGCTTTCCTATTTTTTAAAGAAGGCAATGTTATAATGATATTCCTTTTATTACTTCTCTATATATATTTGCTTATCTCATAAAAATATAATTGCTATATAGCCATCAAGTATTGAAAATAAACCAACACATCTAACAATAAGCCTCAATGGTACTAATCTACTTTCCTAGATGCATCACTCTAAAACTATATATATTCATATATAGTTTTATAGTCTAAGAAATAAAAGTTTTTTATTTTTCTTTTAGAATCTACAGCATAACACATGATAGAGAAAATTATTCTGTATAGAAATTATAATTTTTAATTAGTTTGAAATAATTTCCATTAATTTCTGATGCTTGCAAGCATTTTAGATATACATTCCATTAGCTCTTATACTATAGTTCTAAATTGAAAAATTCTGACACAGAAAGGTACAGATATTAATACTATGTTACTTCTAATCTAAAGGGCCTCCATCATATGTTCTCTTTAGGAGACAGAAACTCACAAAACAAAATGTGTTGGCTTCTACTATTAGGAAATTGGACATTTTTCACATGTATTATAGTGGAAGAGGTTTTACATTTCATTCAGGCATAAAATATTTATGAAATCAGGAGCAGCCCAAACATAAAGATAAAATGCAGTATGACTTTCCAAACCAAAATCTGGGGCTTATGTCTATGGATTTTTGGGACCCTTTTGGGAAATGGCAGAGTTGGAACCATTTAGTTGTCCAAGTATTAGAACTTTCAAAGCATCTCTTTGATTGATGGGGAAAATGCACAAGAATATGCTAAAGGAAGGAGTACCAGAAAATCCGGAGAATTGCTCATCACTATACACCTCCATGCACAGATGACATAAGCAATTATTTTTCTTTCCTTCACTTCTGACTGCCATGGCTCAGGGCTGAGTTCCTATTGATGGCACACAGCAGAAGAAAGGGAAGAGAAGTTGTTTCAACGGCAACATCCTCACCTACTTATATGTCTTTTCTCATGGCTCCAGTAATTAACAGAACAATCAAAAACTGAAACCAAACTACGTATCTATCCACTTCACTCTCACCCTGGAAGCCTGTTCTCATACATCCAGCCTCCTCGGGGTATTCCTTTAATCAATGTTTCTTCATTTGAACGAATGCTTTGGCTAACTTGTACATATCATATGTCATGTTTAACTACCCCATTCCCACCTCATGGGCGTGTCTCATCTCTCAGGTCCAGGTGCATATTTCCTGAAGAGTCTCATTTTGTGTATTGCTTGTCCACTATCCCTTACCACTGGACAGACAACTGGCCAGCTGTCACTCAAATGCTCATTTTTTTCTACCATCTGCTTCCTCTAATAGCCTTTTCCTTTCACTGGTTCCCTCTGTTTCCTGCCAATTTTATTTAGGAGTCACTCAAAAAGTGTTTTAAGACTCCACTGATAGCTGTGTTTTTTTTGATAAACTATATTTGCATCCAATTCAACCATATTTGCATTCCAATTCAAAATGCAAAACCATATTTGCATTCCAATTCAATTTGGTAAGCAATTACTACCTATACAGTACTGTACTAGTGTAATCGGGTTTTTTAGGGGGTGCTGACGAGGCACAGCTTCCCCGAGAGAATGCTGTGGCCTTCAATTTTTAAAATAATAAGTGATGGGACCACTGCAATTTCACCGTATGCTCGTAAAAGTAAATATCGGACCCAAGAAGTGTTATAGAAAGGTGATTTTATTTAGGTAGAGAAAAGAGAAGGAAAGGAGAAGATGATAAAGACTTCCACCAAGAGGGTGGAAGGTGATTCCAGAGGGGAAAAATCCCAAAGGGGAAAGGGAGCCCCCACCATGTGGGAGGGGATTTCAGAAAGCTGGAAATTCTGCCTGGGTTAAGGGGCAGGGGAATTTATCCTGGGAGAAATTCCCACCTTCCCAAGTTCCTCTGGCCAATGAAAGGAGTTCCTTTAAACTTCCGCTGGGGTGATTGACTTTTAGTTTCTTCCTGCGACCGTGAAATTCAAACATAAACCGTTCAATCTCCTGGATGGAGAGAGATGGGAGGGGGGCATGGCGCTGGGAAATTCTTGCCCTTAAAACTACGCCCCCTCATGGACCTGGAAAGAGAACACATTCCCTCACTAGCAACTATGAATGGCCAAGAAACATACTATCCAGCCACTCTCTTCCAGGAGTTGGTAATCAGGTGAGGTAGAATGATGTACTCGTTTACAAAAAAGGACGGATAAGACAGTAGTATCAGGGAGAAAAACATCTGGTACACCACGTCGATCGGCCAGCACAAGGTATCAAAAGTGAAAGGGGCTTGAAGTCAAAAGACCTGAACTCTGCTACTTCCTTCCTAGCTATGTCAACTGTGGTGAGCCAGGCAGCTTCCCCCAACCATTTCCTCAATATGGGAATATTTATCTAACAAGATTATTGGAAGGATTAAAGGGTGCATTACATGAAATGCATTTTGTAAACTGTAAACTACTTGGTACATGTAAGATGTTTGTTTTACAAGTCAAGTAGAGCCTGGGAGGTCAGAAAAGGGAAGCAATCTGTGCAGCATGGAGGCTCATACCTGTAATCCCATCTGTTCAAGAGATTGAGGTGGGAGGATCACTTGAGCCCAAGAGATCCAAACCAACCTGGGCAACATAATGAGACGCTGTTAGATCACACCACTGCACTCCAGCCTGGGTGACAGAGTGAGACTCGGTCCCCCCCACCAAAATTTTTTTAATTAGCAAGGTGAGCTGGCCTGTGCCAGTAGTCCCAGCTACTCAGAAGGCTGAGGTAGGAGGATCACTCAAGCCCAAGAGTTCAAGGCTGCAGTGAGCCATGATTGTGTCACTGCACTCCAGCCTGGTGAGAGTGAGACCCTGTCTCAAAAAAAGAAAGAGGGAGCAATCTGACCATAACTCAAAGCAAGAGCCAGGACCTGAGCTAAGCACCTTCTTCAAAGCCAGGCAGGATTTACCTAGATAGTGAGGACTAGGATACACAGCATGTTTCATGCAAGGGCATGTTTTGACTTCAATTTAACAAGTAATGAGGAGGCTTACTAATCGTTTCAAAGGATACAAATGTGAGTAAGATATAATCCTCTAAGTACAAAACTGGCTGTAAACTCAAAGGAATGCTCATGACGTAAAGTGGCAAGTTAAGGAGAGCAGGACAACTAATCCATTGGTATATGGGGTTCCTCTGCCACCATCTGCGTAGGCCCAGCATAGGTCACCATCCCTCTGCAGGCCTTGTTTTCTCGAATATGAAATAAGAGGTTTGACCTCAATGGTCTCTCTCCAACAGAGACATTCTATGCTGTATTATTCTACGTTCAAAGTTCAAAACTTGGCCATGAGAAAATTTAAGTGGGGTCATGGTGACAGCTGTCCCTTGTCCCTCTCACTCCTTGCAGATGAGAGCCTAGACGAAGACAGCCACATAGGAATGGGAAGAAGGGGATCCAAGATACACTAATTTTAAGGAACAGAGTTCCACATTGGGTGGAAAAGGACACAGCAAAGACAACACCAAAGAATACAATCTAAGTGGCCAGGAGAGCAAAATAATGTTGCAGACAGAAGCAGGACATTTGAGTGGGGAAAGGAAAGAGCTGGAGTGGGCATAAGCTGTTTGTGAGTGGTATCAGATCTCTGGAAGAGAAAGATGATGAGATTGGATTACGGCAGGTTCAGTGTAAGAGATCCTCAAAGCTGCATCACTGAGAAATGCCGGAAAATCATTCCCATTTCCTGTGGCCCACATTTACCTCTGTCCTCGAGACAGAGGCAGAGTACCAACAGTGAAAGTTCCAAAAACAAGGCCATGACTGTACAAGCCACAGAAGAGGGAACACGCTGTTAATTCAGGATGAACAAAACCAAGGATAACAGCAGGACGCTCTCACCCAAACTAAATTACACAGGACATGATGGGCAGTCCCTGCTGTTCTGATTAAACTTGGTTTCCAGATACTATCTCCCTGTTGTAAAGTTCTTTATCTGGCAGTGAGTAAAAAGGAAATGTCAGGGAAGACAGCTAGATGTCCTGTACCCACCCGGCATTCACTCCTCTTAGGAGCCTGCAATAGTCACCACCTCGGATTCAAAACTTAGGCCTTGCCCATCATCATCTACCACCCATCTGCGTGTATGTCACTGAAAACACACGCTGGCCAGGTGTGGTGGCTCATGCCTTTAAACCCAGCATTTTGAGGGGCCAAGAGCAGTAGGTCACTTGAGGTCAAGAGATCAAGACCAGCCTGGCCAACGTGGTGAAACCCTGTCTACTAAAAATACAAAGATTAGCCAGGCGTGCAGGTGGGCGCCTGTAATCCCAGCTACTCTGGAGACTGAGGCACGAGAATCACTTGAACCGGGGAGGCATTGGTTGCAGTGAGCTAAGATCGTGCCACTGCACTCCAGCCTGGGCGATACAGTGAGATTCAGTCTCAAAAAAAAGAAAAGAAAACACATAGTTGAGAGGAATAGTAGTATCATTTTCCTCTGCTACTTCTCTGCCCCTCTAATGTTTCACTGTTAATGTTTCACTGACACTAAGAAATAATAGGTTAGAATCCTTCTCTAATTACATAATGTATCTGGGTTTTCTGAGAAGGAGAATTCACTAACTGTACCAAGTCTACAATGTTTTTGTTCTGACTTCACACTGCTATATGTATATGCATGTCTCCTAAAACACACCAGCAAGAGTTTCTCTAGAAAATTGCTTTCCAACCTTATTCATGATATTTGTATGCCCTACTGGGCGCATGCTCTTGATCAAAGGCAACAGGTCTGAGGGCCCCAGAAAGGCCAGGCCCTGCCCAGGCACCCTGAGGGACGAGCGGTTCAACATCTCAACACATCTGAAACAATTCATTGCACACCAGGGGGAGATCATCTCCTCTAGGGTAGGTGTCACAGCATGAAATTTCTGGGCTATACCTATACACACATGGTCAGTATATAAGATAATGTCAAATTGCTGTCCAATATAGTTGTTTTATACTCCCAACTTCATGCCTTCACCAACATGTGGTGTTTGTTGTCAGACTTCCCAAAATGGTAACACATTGTGATCTAAATTCACATTTCTCTGAGTGCTAATGAGTGTGAGCATCTTTTATTAATTTCTTGGCCAGTTTCCTCTTATTACAATGGCACATTTGTATTCTTTCTATTTTTCCACTGGGTTCTTTTTCTTTAAGACAGAGTCTCGTTCCTTTGCCCAGGCTGGTATGCATTTATTTACCATTTATTGAGTAAAATTATCCTTTCCCCAGTGATATGCAATAAATGAAAGCCCTGTTTCAGGGCTTTCCATTTGGTTCCACTGGTCATTTTGACCATCCCTGGGCCAATGCCATCAATGCCTTAATTACTATGACCCTAACATGTAACTTCATATCTGGTAAGGCTGGCAGCCACCTTACCATGGACATACTTGACCCTTCACACTTCCATCTGAGTCCCTCAAGAACCATATGGGATTTTTATTGGGATTGCTTAAATCTATAGGTCAAACTGAGAAGATTGACATGTTCATGATGTTTAATTTACCTACCCATGTACATGTATATTTTATCATCTATTTATGTATTTTTAGTGTCTTCAAAAATATTCTCAAATATCACAAAAGAAGATATGCAAATGCCAAATAAGCATATCAGAAGATGGTTAACATCATATGTTATTAGAGAAATGCAAATTAAAGGAAGAATGACATATTTCTATATACCTATCAGAATGACCAAAATCCAAAACACTGACAACATCAAATGCTGGTGACGATGTGGAAGAACAGGAACTCTCCTTCTCTACTGGTAGGAATGTAAAACGGTACAACCCCTTTGTTATAGACAGTTATAAGCAGTAGTTTACAAAGCTAAACTTACTCTTACCATGTAATCCAATCATACTCTGTGGTGGTTACCCAAATGAAGGGAGAACTCACGTCCACACAAAAACCTGCACACAGATAGGTATGATAGCAGCCTTATTCCTAATTGCCAGAACTCAGAAGCAACAAGATGTTCTTCAGTAGGTGAATAGATGAATAAACTGCGGCACATTCAGACAAGTCAAATTATTCAGTGCTAAAAAGAAATGAGCTATCAAACCATGAAAAAACATGGAAGAATCTTAAATGCATATTACTACGTGAAAAAAGCCAATCTGTATGATTCCAACTACGTTTTCTAGAAAATGCAAAACTATGGAGATAGCACGAAGATCCATGGTTATTAGGGGTTGGAGTGAAGGAAGGGAAAGAGATGAACAGGCGGGGAACAGAGAATTTTTGGGGCAGTCAAACTGTTTTGTGTGACACTGTAACATAGATAGATGTTATTATACATTTGTATACATACCCACAGAAATTACTATGACACCAACAGCGAACTCTAAACTATGGACTTCAGATGATAATGTGTCAATGTAGGTTCGTTATGTGTAACACACGTACCACGCTAGTATGGGATGTTGATAATGGGGAAGGCTGTGCATGTATGTGGGGGCTGGGGAGGAAGGGAATATATGGAAACTGCACTTTCTACTCAGTATTACTGTGAACCTAACACTACTCTAAAAAATAGACTCTGGCCGGGCGCGGTGGCTCAAGCCTGTAATCCAAGCACTTTGGGAGGCCGAGGCGGGTGGATCACGAGGTCAAGAGATCGAGACCATCCTGGTCAACATGGTGAAACCCCGTCTCTACTAAAAATACAAAAAATTAGCTGGGCATGGTGGTGCGTGCCTGTAATCCCAGCTTCTCAGGAGGCTGAGGCAGGAGAATTGCCTGAACCCAGGAGGCGGAGGTTGCGGTGAGCCGAGATCGCGCCATTGCACTCCAGCCTGGGTAACAAGAGCAAAACTCCCTCTCGGAAAAAAAAAAAAAAAAAAAAAAATAGACTCTGAAAAAATAATCCTAGCACTTTGGGAGGCCGAGGTGGGCAGATTATGAGGTCAGGAATTTGTGAAACTCCATCTCTACTAAAAATACAAACAAAAAGTCCTGTTTTTTTTGTTTGTTTGTTTTTTTGAGAGACAAGATCTCACTCTGTTGTCCAGGCTGCAGTGTTCAGGGGATTGTCCCGTCCCAGCCTCCCTTGCCCAGGCTGGTCTGGAACCCCTAACCTCAACTGACACACCTGCCACAGCGTACCAAAGTGCTGGGATTACAGGTGTGAGCCACTGCACCTAGCCCAGTCTTGTCTTGTCTTGATTCTAATGTTTCACTGTTAAGAATAAATAACATTTGCTGTAGATTTTTGGTACATATTTTTATCAGGTTAAGGAAGTTCATCTATCCCAGTTCGCTAAGTATGAACATTATGAATGGATGTTAACTTTATCACATTTTGTTTCCACATGTATCAAGGAGATTGCTACTTTCTCCCTTAATCTGTTAATTTACCAGCTTTTACATTTATTCTGGCTTTGATTTTTTTTTTCTAGTTTCTTCTCTCACTTTCTTGGTTTCTGCTATTTTCTCATGCTTCCTACCTAGAATTTCTTTTTCAAAGTCATTCTGTTTCTTCCTTTTGCATTCACCAGAGGGTAGGAGAGAGGGAAGGGAGGTAATTCACAGGGTAATTAATATTTGAGTCTGGGTGTGGTAACTCACGCCTATAATCCCAGCACTTTGGGAGGCCAAAGTGGTTGGATCACCTGAGGTCAGGAGTTGGAGACCAGCCTGACCAATATGATGAAATCCCATCTCTACTAAAAATACAAAAAATAAGCCAGGTATGGTGGTGTATGCCTGTAGTCCCAGCTACTGAGGAGGCTGAGACAAGAGAATTGCTTGAACCTGGGAGGCGGAGGTTGCAGTGAGAAGAGATAGCACCACTATACTCCAGCCCAAGCAACAAAGCGAGACTCCGTCTCAAAAAAATAAATATATACATATTTGAATGGCTAAAAAGCAAAATATCTAATAGGTGCCAGGTCCTTGAGGTGACCTTACCCAAAACCAGCCTTCAAATGTACCACATTATATTTCTATAAGTTATTCCTGTCTTGGGCTAAAAGAAAAAAGTTACTTGAGATGCGGTCACTAAAGGAAGAATTACTGCAGAAAGTTTTAAACAGAAATGGTGTTTCACCCTGTAGAGAAACATCAAAAATATATTAGCTATCATCTGAATTTTCTTTTGAATACAGTATTATATTTAATTTTAACTATTAGGGCTTGGGTTCCCCCATTCAACACCTAGAAAGTAGGGTACTAGATTATAAAAATGGCAAGCATCTTAGAGAGACAAAGAGTGGCGTTTATGCATTCTGTTATTCAACACTGTATGTTAAATAAGCCAGTCCATGTCTCTTCTAAATTTTCAGATCAAAGAAACAAGCCAAATTTCTGAATTCTGGCTAATAATTTAGGACCCACTTAAAAAAACTTTGCCAACTTTTTTCATTAGTCTAAAATGAATTGTCCTAAAGTCTGTATTTCATTTAGCTCTATGAAATGCATATATTTGAGGAAAGATGTTACAGTAACCATCATCTAGAAATGAAAAGGAGCACTTATTGAAAGATATCAGAAAACAACTCTGTAACACAATTCTGGAGTCTTCAGTCTTACAAAAAACCACATTAAACATCATAAGAGAATACAACATTTAGTTCACCCCTGACTCTAAAGAGTCCCTCAACTATAGCCAGCATTTGTTTTTGGTTTTTTCTTTTTCTTTCTTTTTTTTTTTTTTTTTTTTTTTTTTTTTTTTTTTTTTNTTTTTTGAGACAGAGTCTCGCTCTGTCACCCCGGCTAGAGTGCAGTGGTACAATCCCAGCTAATTGCAACCTCGACCTCCTGGGTTCAAGTGGTTCTCCTGCCTCAGCCTCCCAAGGAGCTGGGGGTATAGGTATACACCACCACGCCCAACTAATTTTTCTATTTTTAGTACAGACAGGGTTTCGCCACGTTGGCCAGGCTGGTCTCAAACTCCGGATCTCGGGTGATCAGCCTGCCTCGGCCTCCCAAACTGCTGGGGTTACAGGCTTGAGCCACTGCACCCAGACAAAATCTTTATTTGGTGATTTCTACAAACATTTAATCACTTTTAGATTTTAAACATTTTCCAACCTCTATAAGCTAGAATACATGGGCATCTGTTTTTTAACAGAAATTTTCAGCTGTTTTAGAGAAAAATAAACTTGGCTCAAATGACAAATGGAAATTATCAAAATTACAAAGCATAGGAGGATGTGGGAAAGGGTTGTAGTGTTCACAACACATATGAAAGTATTTTCCAAAAAATGTATATTAAAAGTCCTTCAAATATAAATTAAATGGAAATTAAATGCAAAATTAAATGCAGAACAGCAAACACATACCTATCCAAAGCTGTTAACAATTTTAAATGAGGTTTGATAAATAAATTGGCCTCCACCAATGATCCAAAGATATGCTAGTGAAGCTTCATGCCACTGAGGAGGGTGAGAGCCTTGTTTGAATGACTGAAATTTGGTGAGCAGTTTATGAGCATATCACTTAAACATCTAACAAACAAGCATTGTGGATATGCCACTACATTAAGAACCAAGAACGTGGCTCTAAAAGAGCAACAGTCTAATAGGTGAGCTGTTTGTGGAGATGCCCAAAGAAAATGCAGTGAAAGGAGAACTATAACGGAAGTATGCACAAGCCATCAGAGAGATGGGAGGCTGGGGAGACAGCACCAGAGGGAGGAGAAGGAGCCCACGATGCCTAAAGAGGGAACCAGAAAAACTTCACATAGGGGATCTGAGCCAAGGACTCAAGTCAGAGTGTGACTGACCAGGCACACAGAGGGACAAGTGACAATTGTGAACAGTCTAAAATTACACAGTGCACAGGATAATGTGGGGAAGGACTTTACCTCACATGTCAGCCAAATAAACATTATCCCTTAAAGATAACAGAAAGTACAAGCAAATAATTCTTGATGCCAGTCCAAAACACGTAACTGATTTTTGATGGAATTTGGTAAGGAATGTCCAATGTTCAAGTTTTTTTTTTAAAAAAATGGCTGGGCACGATGGCTCACAGCTATAATCCCAGTACTTTGGGAGGCCAAGGGGGGTGAATCACGAGGTTAAGAGATCAAAACCATCCTGGCCAACATGGTGAAATCTTGTCTCTATTAAAAATACAAAAATTAGCTGGGCATGGTGGTACCCATCTGTAGTCACAGCTACTCAGGAGGCTGAGGCAGGAGAATCACTTGAACCTGGGAGGCGGAGGTTGCAGTGAACCGAGATTGTGCCAATGCACTCCAGCCTGGTGAGACAGCAAGACTCCATCTCAAAAATAATAATAATAATAATAATAATAAATATAGTAATAGACCAGGTTTAAATCCATCAGAAAGGAACATGTCTTGGGCTGACTGATGCAGATGGGTAAGGATTTGAGGGTTTGCACTTGCAAAGGTATAAGAGGCGAAGGTTACTCACGATGCATTAAAGGACCTCAGCAGTGGACATGGCTGAAGGGGTGCATGGAGGTCAGGGAGAATGTGTCTAGAACAGAGGCTGAAAACATGGGAGAGTGAGACCTAGGACTAAAAGGACTGTGACATGGCACTAAAAAGTTTGTGTGTCACCCTCTGGGCAAGGGAAGGCCACCACAGGCTTTTTACACAGGAGAGGAGCATGAGATGTGTGCCTTAGAAAAATCTCTATGGCAGCCACATGGAGAAGAGACACAGAGCAACAGGAGGCTCTAATGTAACCAACTGAATGTTTGTGTCTCCCCAAAATTTGTATGTTGAAATCTAATCCCCAACGTGATGGTCTAAGGAGGTAGGTCCGTGGGAAGTAACTAGGTTTGGAGGATAGATCCTTCATGAAGGGGATTAGTGTGCCTCTAAGAAGAGGCCAGCGAGCTGTCCTTCTGCCTTGTGAGAATACAGGGCAAAGTCCAGTGTCTGCAACCTGGAAGAAAGCTCTCACCAAAATCCTAGCATGCTGCCACCCTGATCTCAGACCTTCAGCCTCTAGAACAGTGGGAAATAAGTTTCTGTTGTTTGTAAGCTACCCAGCCTATGGTACTTTGATATAACAGTTTGAACTGGCTAGGACATATGGAGAGAGATTTTGAGGGTTTGAATTGTGTCAGTGACAGTAGGCATGAAGAAGAAGGGATTACTTTGAGATATACTTAGGAGGTGGAAATCAACATAACTTCTTAACAGACTAGTACAGAAATTAAAGATAACCAAAACTTTTGGTTTGGTAAATAAATGGTGTATCATTAACCAAAAAAGAAAAAGATGGTTTGAGAAGGTGATAATTATTCTAACTACCATTGAGCACTTTTTTAAATCCTTTCAAGTACCAACTCATTTACTCTTCACAACCACCATATAAGGTCCCTAATATGCAGATGGAAAAAAAAAATGCACAGAAAGCTTAATAAATTTGCCCAAGGTCACAGAGCCAGAAGTGGCAGAACCAAGATCTGACTCAGACACACTCTCAACAACCACATTACACTGTACAGTACACAACCAGTTAAATGTCCCTCATGTCTGAGGGACATCAAGTAAGTTGTGTTTAACTGGCATTTGGAAAACAGACCATGTTGATGGCGCTGGAATTCATAGCTAAGAAGAAGATAGCTATGAATTCCAGTGTCATCAACATGATTGTATTTTCTGAGGCCATGGGAAAAAAGAGATGGACATTTAGAGTGAAGAGAAAACAAAAATATAAGCAGCAGCAAGAGATCCAAAAAAAAACACTAGGAAGGAGTTTTTTCAAGCAGTGATGGTCCACAAGCTGGCTCAGTTGCCACAGCACAGAGGTACACACTTGAAGCGGTCTAGACCTTCTCTGTACGAAAATGGTGGATCCATTCACTATTTGCTGGATGAAAAGATTTACCATCTAGCTATTTGCTGGATTTACCATCTAGCTAAAGGAGAGCTAAAGGATTCCAGCTTAGATTATGTCATCAAGAAAGGAAGCCAGATAGAGTATAAAACAGGAAAAACAAGAAAAACAGCAAAAAAAAATGATGCTCTCAGCTGTTGAAAGGATGATTTATACCCATGTGTGAGCAAAGCAGCTTCTGCCTCCAGAGAAGTAGCAGCAAAGCTAGCTCATCTCTCAAGCAGTGCCCCATGTCGTTCATCACCCACTTCCCCTACCTGCCCCCCAGCCTACACCATGGGTCCTCTGCCAAGAGGTCAGGGCCCCAGCCACGCTGCAGTAACACCAGAAGTGTACAAGAAAACATGCTGTTGCATAGACAGTACAAATAAATATTGGCTCCCCTCCTGTGATAATCAGCTTTTGTTTTTAATGGGCTTCATATGACTCATCAGCTATCGCGTATGCCATAGCCTGAGCTCTGGCTCTAAATGAAACAGGTTCAAAGGGAGGAAGAAAGGAATGATAGCAAGCGATGAACAGATATCTCAAGAAGCCTTAGTTCTAAGGAGTAAAAACAGAAATGGAGGCAGGGAGAAGACAGTTTCCAGTTTGAGCACATAGGTACAACGGGTCCAGAGAGGAAGGAAGCGGAAACAGCCGCAGAGAGGCAGCCTAGTTGCCATGGCGCCAACCTGCCAGCCAGCAAGGTTTCATCAGAGCGTCCCTTTCTGCTACAGTTCCTGTCTTGTGGGCAGCAGAAGCACCAAGAAAGAAGAAAAAATGGTTGTTTGTATTCTTATGGCTTCAGGGTCATATCTCCATGACCTAACACTATTTCTAGAAGTGACAAAGAGAAAGTGGTACGAGACAGAGAAAGTAGCCAGCTAATTTTTGTATTTTTAGTAGAGATGAGTTTCACTATGTTGGTCAGGCTGGTCTCGAACTCCTGACCTCGTGATCCGCCACCCTGGACCTCCCAAAGTGCTGGGATTACACCACGCCGGCCGTACCTGTTTTCTTTACAACAATACTTTATAGCCTCCTAAACCAGCCCCTGAGGTAATAAAAATCGTTAGTGGCAGAACCACTACTAGAAATTAGCTTGCTCTGGTATTCCTGGAATGTAATTTAAACTAATCTGGGAAAGAAAGACCTGCTTCCTCCTGGGCCCTGTGGTTGACTAGATCACAACTTCGCCAACCTTGCTGCTAGGTATTTAAAAACAAAAAACATAGGAACCACGGGGCCTGTTTCTACACCTGTACAACAGGCTAAATCATCCCTACCCTGCAGGTAAACTCCTTTGGAATGTATTAAATCCAACTTCATTCTATGGTTGCAGTGAGCCGAGATCGCGCCATTGCACTCCAGCCTGGGTAACAAGAGCGAAACTCCGTCTCAAAAAAAAAAAAAAAAAACACTCTCCTTGTTTTCTTCCTATTTCTCTGGATACTCTTTTTTGGATTATTTTTTGAACTTCCTTTGCTCACTCCTTAAATGCTGTGAAATGAGGAGAACGCACTAGGTGAACATTAAGTCCTTCCATTCTCTTAAACTATGCCCTTCCACATGTCTTTTTTTTTAAGACAAGGTCTTACTCTGTCACCCAGGCTGGAATGCAGTGGCACGATCTCAGCTCACTGCAACCTCTGCATCCCGGGTTCAAGCAGTTCTCCAGCCTCAGCCTCCCAAGTCACTGGGATTAGAGGCGCACAACACCATGCCCAGCTAAGTTTTCTGTTTTCAGGAGAGTCAGCGTTTCACTGTGTTGGCAGACTGGTCTTGAACTCTTCACCTCGGTGATCCACGCCCCTCCACCTCCCAAAGTGCTAGGATTACAGGCTTGAGCCACCGCGCCCGGCCTCCAGGTGTCTCTTGCAGGAATTAAGCTGTCCATGTGTCAGGACCCTGATTGTGCTTCCAGAGACACACAACTCAATGGAAGCAATAAGTAAACGCATACACATTCACAAAGTTAGATCCCTATATTTGATTAAACCATGGGTTAGTGGGCAGGAACCATGTCTTATGCATCTTTGCACACGCAATAACCAGCACAGTCCAGGTATTGGGCTTAACAAATGTTTACTGCATGCATTTTGAGGCAGGTCTTTAAAATGTCATATTATGAAACTTTTCAAACATGCCAGTTATGGATTGAATTGTGTTCCCCTAAAATTCATATGTTGAAGCCCTAACTCCCAGTACCTCAGAATACAATGTGTTTTGGAGCTAGGACCTTTATAAAGGCGATCAAGTTAAAAAGAGGTCATTAGGGTAGGTCCTAATCCACCCTAATGGTCTCTTTACAAGCAGAGGAACTGTGAACACAGTTGAGGATGACATGAAAAGACAAGGAGGATGAACACAAGGAGGATGACATGAAAAGGCATAGGGAAAAGACAGACATCCACAGCTAGGCAGTAAGGCCTGGAATGGATTCTCCCTCACAGTCCTCAAAAAGAACCAAACCCAATGACATCTTGACCTTGGAATTTCAGGTTCCAGAACTGTGAGGCAATACATTTCTGGTTTTAAAATCACATAGTTTTAAAGCCACCCAGTTTATGGTACTTTGTTATGGTATCTCCAGTAAACTAACACAATATCCAGAAGTAGACAGAATTCTGTAATGAAACCTCTCATCGCACTCACCAACCAGATCTTTCACTCCGGCATACTTCACTTTGCATCTCTAAAATATATGGACATTTCCTTGCATAACAACCATAGCATTATCAAACCTAACAGAATTAACACTAATTTTAAAAAAGATTTAATTTCTAGAAGAAATAAACCTTATCCTAAAATACACACTTACAGTCCTCCTCTAAAGCTATTAACACTATTAGGCCAGGTGCAGTGGCTCATGCCTGTAATCCCAGCACTTTGGGAGGCCAAGGCAGGTGAATCAGTTGAAGTCAGGAGTTGTAGACCACCCTGGCCAACATGGTGAAACCTTGTCTCTACTAAAAATACAAAAATTAGCCAGGCATGATAGCGCGGGGTCCCAGCTACTCAGGACGCTGGAGAAGGAAAATCTCTTGATCCTAGGAGGCAGAGGTTGCAGTAACCCGAGATTGTGCCACTGTACTCCAGCGTCGGTGACAGAGTGAGACTCTGTCTCAAAAAAAAAAAAAAAAGCTATTAACACCATCAAAAACAAAACACCAATAAGCTTGAATTTTTGTCAACCTCAGAGGATAAGCAAGACTCTCAGAATAATTCAATGTCTTAATTAGCTCTCATATTCAACATATTACCTGAAAATAAACACCTACGTTACTTTATTCGAGTACACAAAAAAAAGGAAGAATGCAGTCAGTATGCATATTCAAATGCACTTTTCAAACTAATCCCAGGAAATTCAGCAGACATCGTGAAGTCTTTAGTTTAAAAATAATATGTGCAATGGTATTTTATGTTAAATTGCACGTAATTTAAGCACATGAAAATTGACATGACAGAGCTCAAAACCAGTACCAAAAGAAAAAAAAAGATAAATACAAAACCATACCTTGAGAGGGTAGAGAAACACTTGTTGTTATTTTCTAAAATGTTAGAGACCGGAGTTACCAAGACTTCAACAATTGACAACTTCCAATCACATGTCCTCTTCCAGAAGGTTACTCTTTATCTAATGTTAAGACAAAGAAAAATATTAAAGTCAGAATGGCCTACTTACAAAAGTTTTTCAAAAGAGCCTTTTGAAAAGCGGTTCGCTCCATCAACTTTCAAAACAGGCATCGCTGTAAAAACCCACAATCCAGCTAATTAGTCTCAGCTGTTCGTCATATGGCACTGCAGACCAGTCAAGTGATTTTTGCCCCTTTCAAGCTTACCAGGTTCCAATTCGACTGGCCTCTCAGACAGAGGGAGGCTTTATTAACTTCTGCTGTTACAAGACTAGTACTTCAACTCTTTCCTCCTCCCACTTACGCCATGAATCAAAAATGTAGAACATTTGTTTTCTTGAGAAAACATTTTGAAAAGTGTTGTGTTCTCAAGGCCCTTAAAGGTTATATTCACATTGTTGCTTACAAATGCAAAGCCTGATCCAAACAAACAATATGGAAGATCAAATGGAAGTGGCAGGAGGGATGGGGCTAGATTTCTTACCAGACCTTGCAGCTGGCCTCCAATTCCTTAAGTAAAACTGCCTACAATGGAGCCCACCCAGATACCTTGCTGGTACCTCAAATCCAACATGTCCTATACTCAACATACCTACTTTGCTTTTCTCCATAACCTTGCTTCAAACCCACTTCTCTTCCTGTGTCTTGAATCACACAATCCCAAAACACACAGCCAGAAATCTGACGGTTCTCATTAACTCCTCCCTTTCTGCCCCTCCCACTTCCATTTGGCCAACAACTCCTAAGGATATTCATCGTCTTGCCCTTACTCCAAGTTTGTATTATTTCTTGGATGGCTGTAATTAAACTACTTATTTGGTTTTCTGGTCCCCATGTATTCTTGCCTCTGATCTCTCCTCCACACCACACCCAAAGTGATCTTTCCAAAAGGCAAATGAGAGTCCATCACTCTCCTGTCAATGGCTCCCCTCAATCTCCACAATAAAATCCCTGCTCCTTAGGCTTCTGCCTTCAGTATCACCTGCCTCCTGCCTATAAGCTGCTAGAGTGCAGCCACCAGAACACTTTGTAATTCTCTAAGTTAAGTGGTTCTCACACTGTGGTTCCAAGACCAGTATTATCAGCATCTTCTAGGAACTTATTAGAATTTTGCACATTCTTGGGCCCACCCCAGTGAATCAGAAATTCTGAGGATAGGGCACAGCCGTCTCTGGTTCAACAAGCACTCCAGGTGATTCTGCTACACACTAAAGTGTGAGAGTTGCTACTCTAAATCCACCAAGATCTGTTCACGAAGACTGAGCTCCTTGACTCCTTGTGCCAGCAAAGCTGAGCCAAATGCACCTTCTCTCTGCTTCCTGTTTCTAGAACTGGTCACCCCTGTATGCTAATTATTCAGTTTATTTCTTGATCTTTATTGTTGGTATGTGACAATCTTGAAGACAGGGTTTGTATCTTGTTTTTTATTCATTCACCCCCACAATCACTTATTGAGCACTTACTAATTATTAGGTAAAATGTTGGACATATAACTAGTGAATCTATCCCTTGCCTCTAGGAGAAGCCACACTTTCAATCTGGCAGCTCAAAGTGTCACTGAAGACTCAATCTGTTCAATCTAAAAATACCACCACCAACCTCAAGAACAGTGGGCAACTAAGAAAAGTCTGAGCACAACCAGTCTGATACCTCTTCTTATGCTGAACAAAATGGAATTTTTGTTTCATACCTGATGAAAACTCATGAAAATGCACCCCTTTCTCTTTTATGTCTCACGGCAACATCTAGAATTTTGAGAATAATTTAGTAAGAAAATGTACCAAGATTTTTAAATCCTAGATTAAAATTCATTAGACTTAACTTCCTTTAATTACAAGTTCATATTAGCAATTCTCAAGCCTTAGCATACATAGGAATCTCCTGGGGATCTTTCAAAATGCCAGTTCTGATTCAATATTCCTGTAGGGGGACCAGGAGTCTATATTTCTAGTAAGCACCCAGGCAATACTGACATTCCTAACTCTGGAACTATTCTTTGAATAGCAAGTGAAATTAGGGCAATACCATTTTTCATAGTCTGCTTAAAGCAACAAAACCTTTTTTGGATGCTTTTGCATTGAAAGCTTTCTAAAATGTCTTTCAGACTTCAGAATAAAGATGGCATGCTCAACATGTACATGCAGTTCTGCTGCCTCCCAAAATCTCACTAATAACAAAGAATGTTTTATTTCTTTTAGACATAAACTCACAAGGACGAAGATCAGGTAATGGAATCAACAAAAAGGTAGAAGCTAGAATCAACAAAAAGGCAGAAGCTAGAGGTAACGGCTTAACAGACCTAGAAAGCTGACTCTTTATCTGCCAGTAGGGAAATCTAAGAAGCAACTAATCACAGAAGCTCCAGAAAGTCTCAAGTATTCAGAACCCCAAACTTCTGGAATCTGGGGGACAGAAAAATTCGGACTCAAAACAGACTCAGTGGTGGTCATCTGCTTAAAAAGCAGCTCAGCACACCAAGAGAAGAAGAAAAGAATGAAAGAACTACCAGACAGACAGAAAATAACAAACAAAACGGCATAGTCTCTATGTATCAATAATTACTTTAAATGTAAATGTATTGCATTCTTCAATTAAAAGACATAGAGGCTGGGCACGGTGGCTCACACCTGTAATCCTGGCACTTTGGGAAGCCAAGGCAGGCAAATCACTTGAGGTCAGGCCTAGCCAACGTGGCGAAGCCCCATCTCTACTAAAAATACAAAAAAAAAATTTAGCTGTGCAAGGTGGCAGGCACCTATAACCACAGTTACTCAGGAGGCTGAAGCATGAAAATTGCTTGAACCCCAGAGGCAGAGGTTGCAGTGAGCCAAGATGGCGCCACTGCACTCCAGCCTGGGTGACAGAGCAAGACCCCATCTCAAAAATAAAAATAAATAAAAGACATAGAATGACAGAATCTATATAAAAAATTAAGATACAATTATTTGCTACCTGAAAGAGAGTCACTTTAGATTTAAGGGCAGACAGACTGGAAGTGAAGGGATGGAAAAAAATATTTCATGCAAATGTAAACCAAAAGAGAGCAAGGGTGATTATACTTCTATCAGAATAGGCTTCTAGTAAAAAACAGTCACAAGAGACCAAGAAGGTAGTTGTGTGGTGACAAGGGAGTGAATTCATCAAGCAGATGTATCAGTTGTAAACATGTAGGCACCCAACATCAAAGTACCTAAATATATAAAGCAAATATTAACCAAACTGAAAGGAGAAATAGATAACCATACGATAATAGTAGGGGATTTGAATACCCTGATTTCAACAATGAACAGATCATCCAGACAGAAAATCAATAAGGAAACAGCAGTCTGAACAATATTAGGGAACAAATGGATTTAACAGACATATACAGAACTTTCTATCCAACCATAGAATATACATTAATCTCAAGTGTACATGGAGTATTCTTCAGGGTAGAACATACAGTAGGCCACAAAACAAGTCTCAACAAATTTAAAAGACTGAAGTTATATTAAATACCTTTTCTGACCACAATGATATGCAGCTGGAAATCAATAACAAGAGGAGAATTAAAAATTTCACAAATATGTGGAATTTCAGTAACACACTCCTGAACAGCCAATGGGCCAAATAAAATCAAAAGGAACTTTTTTTAATCTCGAGATACATGACAATAGAATACAACATATTAAAATTTCATGGGATTCAGCAAAAGCAGTTTTAAGAGAGAATTTTATAGTGATAAATGCCTACATTAAGAAAAAAGAAAGCTCTCAAGTAAACAACCTAAGTTTATGCCACAACAAACTAGAAAAAAGGGAACAAACTAAGCCCAAATTTAGAAGAAGGAATGAAATAATAAAGATCAAAATGAAATAGACTTAAAAAAAAATAGAAAAGATCAATAAAACTGAGACTGTTTTTTGAAAAATTAAACAAAATTGACAAAACTGGCTGAGCATGGTGGCTCACGCCTATAATCCCAGCGCTTTGGGAGGCCAAGGCATGTGGATCACCTGAGGTCAGGAGTTCGAGACCAGACTGACCAACGTGGCAAAACCCTGTCTCTACTCCAAATACAAAAATTAGCCAGGCGTGGTGGTAGGCACCTAAATCCCAGCTACTCAGGAGGCTGATGCATGAGAATCACTTGAGCCCAGAGGCAGAGGCTACAGTGAGCAGAAGTCATGCCACTGAACTCCAGCCAGGTGACAGAGTGACACCCCACCTCAAAAAAAAAAAACAAAAAACAAACAAACACAAAAGAAAAGGCAACCTATAGTTGGGGCGGAAATATGTACATCTGATAAGGGGTTAATATCCAAAATAGACAAGAAACTCATACAACTAAATACCAAAAAAATACCCCCCAAAAGAAAAAAAAAATGTTAATGGGCAGAAGACCTGAATTGACATTTTTTCAAAGAAGACATGAAATATGGCCAACAAGTAAGCGAAAAAGTGCTCAACATCACTAATCATCAGAGAAATGCAAATCAAAACCACATTGATTTTGATTACTTCACATTTGCTAGAATGGCTAATTTTTTTTTTTTTTTTTTTTTTTTTTTTGACAGTGGGTCTTGCTCTGTCTCCCAGGCCAGAGTGCAGTGGCATGATCTCAGCTCACTGCAACCTCCACCTCCCAGCTTCAAGCAATTCTCCTGCCTCAGCCTCCCGAGTAGTTGTGATTTCATTTTGATCTTTATTATTTCATTCCTTCTGCTAAAATGTCAAACTCTCCAAGTATGGTGGCTGCTCCTACAGCCCCAACTACTCAAGAGGCTGAGGCGCAACAATTGCTTGACCCCATGATTTCGACGCTGCAGTGAGCTATGATCACACCACTACACTCCAGCCTAGGCAGCAGAGTAAGATCTTGTTTCTTAAAAAAAAATCTTTTTTTAATTAAAAATAAGTACTCAAAGTCACAGAAGCAGAGAGCAGAATGATGGTTGCCAGGGACTGGGAGGAGGGGGAAATGGGAAGGTCATAGTTAGGAAAACAAGTTTCAGTTACGCAAAATAAATAAGTTCTGAAAAACTATTATACAGCATAGTGTCTATAGCTAATAATACTGTATTATAAACTGAAAATCTGTTAAGAAGACATATCCCATGTTAATTGTTTTTATCACACACACAAAAATCCAGTAATAATAAAGGAGGCAGGGGAAAACTTTGGGGGTGATGGATACGTTTATGACCTTATGGTTTTAGGGGTGAATAATTATCCCCAGATTCATTAAGATGTATATATTAAATATGTACAGCCTTTTATATGTCAATAATACCTCCATAAAATAGTTTTTTTAAAATAAATTATTAAGTAGGGGGAGGAAAGAACGAATGAAAAGACAAAGGAACAGGCCGGGCGCGGTGGCTCACGAGGTCAAGAGATCGAGACCATCCTGGTCAACATGGTGAAACCCCGTCTCTACTAAAAATACAAAAAATTAGCTGGGCATGGTGGTGCGTGCCTGTAATCCCAGCTACTCAGGAGGCTGAGGCAGGAGAATTACCTGAACCCAGGAGGCAGAGGTTGCAGTGAGCCGAGATCACACCATTGCACTCCAGCCTGGGCAACAAGAGAGAAACTCCGTCAAAAAAAAAAAAAAAAAAAGAAAAGACAAAGGAACAAATGAACAAATTCAGCCCCTAGATCCCAATCCCCACCCTTGCCAACCTTGTGACTTCTCCATCTCTGCCTGAAGTCAAAAATTTATCCTCTGAAGAGGGCAAAACCCTCAGAGGGTCTCTGAGGCACACGAACTTCAGTGGAGACAGGGGTAGGTGGTGAGACATCACATAGTAAATACTGAGACACCCCACTGCCCCCAACTTCCCACCAGCATAACTGGACTCCCAAAATGCAGGCATACTTCATAGGCAGGTGGTTAAAGTGGTCTTCTCTGGGGATTCGGCCCAACCCATGAGGGAAGGCTTAAAAATAAAAATGGTGAGCCCATGACATACTCTTTTATTTTTTTGAGGAGTCTTGCTCTGTCGCCCAGGCTGGAGTGCAGTGGCGCAATCTCAGCTTACTGCAACCTCTGGCCCCTGGTTCAAGTGATTCTCCTGTCTCAGCCTCGCCTGGGATTACAGGCACCCACCAACACACTCGGCTAATTTTTGTGTTTTTAGTGGAGACGGGGTTTCACCTTGTTGGCCAGGCTGGTCTTGAACTCCTGACCTCATGTGATCCTCTCCCCTCGGCCTCCAAAGTGCTGGGATTACAGGCGTGAGCCACCACACCCAGCCCCACGACATATTGATCTAACTAAAATTATAATTATTTGGGGAGAAATAGGAGATGAAATGGTACACTTCTGTCAGGGGTAGATGGAGGAATAAGCTAAATTCTCTTCTTCTGTAATAAAGTATCAATAGATAATGCACTAAAAAAATTACTGAAAAATTGACCATAGAAATATAAATGTGTCATTTAAACACTAGATGTGTAAACTATTAGCAAAGTCAGCTAATTGCAACAGTTCAGTGGTTAACTCTGGGGAGCAGGAAATGGGCTGCGGGAGAGGAGTCTACTGGGTTTTTGTAATAGGCCTGGTAGAACAATGTCCACATATAACCTTGTTAAATTTGGCCGGGCGCGGTGGCTCATACCTATAATCCCAGCACTTTAGGAGACCGAGGTGGGCAGATTGCTTGAGGCCAGGAGTTTGAGACCAGTTTAGCCAATGGAGTAAAACCCCGTCTCTACTAAAAATACAAAATAATTAGCTGAGCATAGTGGCAAGTGCTTATAATCCCAGCTACTCAGGAGGCTGAGGCAGTTGAATCGCTTGAACCTAAGAGGCAGAGGATGCAGTGAGCTGAGATCGCACCATTGCATTCCAACCTGGGCAATAAGAGCGAAACTCCGTCTCAAAAAAAAAAAAAAAAAAAAGATTGTTTTGTATGGATTGAATTATGTATACCTGTAAAGTACCTAAAACTGTGCTGTGTTTGACACAAAGAAAATTTTCAATAATAGCATTTCCGTTTAAGGTATGTTTGCCCCCATAATAAATGTCTCCTCTGACAACTGTATTGATTTCATGTCTTCTGTTAATTTGTATTGCCTTCTTCCCCCCCTTCACCTTTGCTATCAGTCAGGCAGCTACCCTTCACCACAGTAGTACTTTCCTGGGATAACCCCTAGCCTTTCTGATGTGCTATTTTTAATTGACAAGGCACCTGGAAACCAAATAACCAAGGTTATTAGAACTGTGTGTAAAATGAAGGAAAACTGGCACCAAAAAATGTTCTGAAAGTTGCCTTGTAAGGAAGGTTGGCAATTTTCAATATATTAACCATCTGTCTAAATCAGAACCCTTTGGCCTTACTAACAATTGTGGATCAGCAGGCTGGGTGACAGTGGGACCAACCATCCTCGTTTAGTGGGGACTGTCTGAGTTATAGCACTGAAAGTCCTGCATCCCTGGAGACCACATCCCAGCATCGGGCAAATTACTTAATCCTCTTGAACCTGTTTCATCATCTGTAAAATGAAGGGTAATACCTGCTTTGAGGATTAAATGAGAAAACGTTTGTATTCTTGACACATGGTAGCTGTAGCTGTTACACTCACTTGCATATTGTTATTATCAACTCTAATATCAGGTAGAGAAAGAAAGTAGTCTTAGAAACATAACCTGTAATTTGCTTTATATACAGTGGACTTCAGGAAGCTGCAATATTTGCTTTTGTGAATTTCCTTCCCATGTTGTAATACACATTTTGTTTCAGGGACTAAGACATATTGAAGAAATTTAATAGTTCAACATTTCTGAGTTCTCTACTGGACAAAAGCTATCTTCTCACAGACATGACTCTTTTACACTATGGGAGTGGCCACTTCTAAACTTGTGGGCAGAAATCAGCCTGTCACCTCACAAAGAAGGGCATCAGTCATTATATCTGAAATTTGTTTTTAATTTTCATTTCACTTTTTTATCTTCATAATGGCACCAAATTATTCAGTCTTCTGATTTACTTTTAAATATGTCAATTCTATCTGCGAAAAATAAGGCCTTTTATCACCAAACAGATGAAATACCATTTCTGACCTCAAAACCCGAAGCAACTCACCACTCCACAGTTACTAATTACAGCCTGAAGGAAATTGCTCACATCTATGCATCCCACAGACACAAGGGCAAAGTTGCTATAAGAACAGTTACAAACTTTGGGATAGAAAATGAAAAGGATCACAAGTTACGCAAAGCCAAAATATGGCCTAGGAACCCTCTAAGAGGCAGTAGAGAGAGCAGAAAGAGCCAGGCAGGTAAGACTTAATGAAGGCTCCCAAAGCCTCTCCTCCCATACTCAAATTTCTTCTCCATTCAGTGTCCAAGGCCTGTGAGCACAAAACACAGGAGAACACAGAACCTCAGAGAAGCCTTGAGGGGCAACTGGTCAACGAATTAGGGCAAGTGAAAATGGACCCAGGACTGGCAGCAGAATCACCTAGGGTATTTGATGAGAATCCAAAATTTTGGGTTCCATCCCGGCCTCTGAATTAGGATCTCTGTGAGGGAGGCCTAGGGAATTTGCATTTGTAACAAGCCTCCCAGGGGCTACCTGGTTATACACAATAAAGTTTGTAAGTCCCTGTTCTAGAGAGACAAACAGATGGCAAAAATGTACAACTACAGTTACGCAAATAACCTTCAGGTCAAGATCACATTAACCTCTACCACCCTCAGATACCAAATCTGTAAAATAGGGATAATAACACTGATGACCTAGCAATGTGGTTGTGAGAATTAAATGAAATAAATAGCAGCCTCACACACAGTGCCTCACATACAGCAGGTGCTCAATAAATACTAGTCCATTCCCTCACTGGTGTATGGCATTCTAATGAAGACTTACAACAATCGTTCCTGTTTTGAATAACCATCTCCAAGGAAAGCAGATGGCTAGCTTAAGTTAAGGCCTCAATGCTAATGACTCATCAGCTACAAATGCCAAGGTCAGCAGCTTTAACCAGTGGTTGAGTCAGGAAACGTAGCTGTAGACAGTGGTTCTCAAGATTCAGTGTGCATCAGAGTCACCTAGATGGCCTTAAAACACAGACCCTAGGCCCCACCAGAGTTTCAGATTCAGTAGGTCTGGAGTGGGGCTGAAAATCTGCATTTCTAAGTTCCCAGGTGGTGCTGATGTTACTGGTCCTAATCTGACACTTGGTGATTAAAA
>NW_016107469.1:1318792-1341682 GCF_001604975.1 Cebus imitator
AAAAAAAAAAAAAAAAAAAAAAACTATGCTGTGTATGTTTCCTGTTTGACACCAGACTGGTTAGTTACATGTAAATAGAGAAAAACTAAGAAACCAACGATTTCCGAGGCTGTGCTGCCTCTGCCCCTGAGAATCTTACCATGTTTTTTGAACAAGGCATAGAGAGGACAGGGAGATCTGAGTTCCATCTACCCGCTCACTTGCTGTGCGACTCCGCATGAGACATATGATCTCTTTGAGCCTGAGTATACTCAGGCTGGGAGTAAAGGTGAGCTAGGCACTGGTTCCCAAACCAGGTTGTCCAACATCAATCACTAGGGCAGTATTTTAAAGAAAACATGGATTCCCCAGCCCTAGCCACAAACCTAATAAATTAGAATCTCCAAAGGAGAGACTAAAAAACGTGTTGTTGTTTTTGTGGGTATGTTTTAAAAAACAAAAGCTCCCTATGCGATTTTCATGTACAGTCAGTTTTGAGGAACCATTATCATGGTAATCTTTCTCCAGCATTGAAGTTCTTGTGTCTTTTTGATTTCCAGTTCACTGGGTTCTGAGTCTATGCTTACCAAGGAGACTTATTCTTTTACATTTGCTTCATCTGGATATTCTTCCTAAAGGAAGCATACACTTTCCTCAAAGAAAATAATCTACTCTGCTTGGCAGTTCCATTTCTCATATACCAATAAACTGGCATTCTGGTTTCATTTAAAAGACAAAGTCCAGGATGGGTGTAGTGACTCATGACTGTAATCTCAACACTTTGGGAAGCCAAGGCAGGCAGATCACTTGAGGTCAGGAGTTTGAGACCAGCCTGGCCAACATAGTAAAACCCCATCTCTACTAAAAATACAAAATTTAGCCCAGCAGAGTGACATGCTTCTGTGGTCCTAGTTACTTGGTAGGCTGAGGTGGGAGGATCCAATTGAGCCCAGGATGTTGAGGCTGCAGTGAGCCGGATGACAAAGACAAGAAAGAACGGAAGGGAAGGAGGAAGAGAAAGAAAGGAAAGGAAGGGCAAAGGAAAGGGGGAACAGAAGGGAGAAGGGAAGGTAGGAAAGGAAGAGAAAACGGGAACAAAAAGGAAAAGAAACCAGAGGCCCTTACAGACCACAGCTACATATTTGGATCTTATACCTACTACAATGAAAGCAACTAGGGGATATTAAGCAGAAGGATAAGACTTGAATTCCTTTAATTTTTTAAAAATTAGGCTGTGCACGGTGGCCCACGCCTATAATCCCAGCACTTTGGGAGGCCGAGGCAAGCAGGTCACGAGGTCAGGAAATCAAGACCTTCCTGGCCAACATGGTGAAACCCTCTCTCCAGTAAATTCAAAAAGTTACCCGGGTGTGGTGGTACATGCCCGTAGTCCCAGATACTTGGGAGGCTGAGGCTGGGAAATCGCTTGAACTCAGGAGGCAGAGGCTGCAGTGAGCCAAGATCGCAACACTGCACTCCAGCCTGGTGACCAAGCAAGACTCCATCTCAAAAAAAAAAAAAAAAAAAAATTATTTCAGCTCCCTCAAGAGTGTAAATTCCTTTTTCTGGACATCACTAGCTTTGTGTGAAGCATGGGCTATGGCAGGGAGGGGCAAGAATTGGAACAGAAAAGCAGCAGTACAGGCCTTTGACTAGCAGCTGGCACAGGGCAGGCACTTGCATATTTCTGCACTGCTTTAATAGGGAAATCATAATACACTTGTTTCACCTCCTATCCTATTTCAGAAGAGTTCAAGGAAGAGACCCTGGGTGTTAGCAAAGTTCTATCTAGAAGTCACTTCCTTTGAACAACACAAACAATTTTGGATTGTCACAGTACTACTGACTCCAATCAAGAAGTATTAAAGTAAGAGCATAAAAAGAACACACCAGGGAGCCAGCAGATCAGGCTTCTGGAACCATCCCTGCCATCATTTGTGACCTGAGGCACAGATCTGGACTTCTGGGAGGGGAGCCTGGGCTATAATTTCCAATGTCCCTAATAGCTCTTCAATTATAAAATTCTGTAAGTGTAACAAATGTGGTTTCCTTATCTGGGTGGCAAAATGGGCTGATGACTCAGGGTGAGGTTTGTTGTTACTGATTTTCAATCTCTCAAAGCTCTAGTTAAGCTAGAATCAGGGTGTTAATAAAGAAACTGTCCAGTTTTATTATCTCCTTTCCAGGGTATGGTGGTCAGCTGGAAATCTGGGAAGTAGACATTCCTAGCAGCTGAGAGCTTATCGTGCAGAGGCTGAGAGCCCAAATCCCTGTGTAACCCTTCAGGTACATGTTCTCTGTGGTCCCCTGCTCACGTGGCTTCTGCTTGTGTGGGAGCACACAATAAACAGGCACTGAAGACCAGCCTCTCGCTTCGTCCTGCTCACAGGCTGTTCCCACAGGGTCTACTCCTCTCCTATGGCCAACTTGGCACCTCCATGAGAACCCCATTTCACATGATCCCTGGGGGCAATGGTTCTCAGCCTCAACTGCAACTGCCGATCAGAATCCCTTGTGGGGACAATCAATCAATAACAGCCTGAGCCCTTCCCCACATTGACTGACTTAGAATTGGGGTAAGGGAGAGGTTAGAAAGACAGCAGCGGTAGAATTAGGCTTACTTAGCTTTATACGATGGAGAGAATGTCTAGCTTGGGAAATTGCAAGAGAAAGAAGTTCAATGAGTTGTCTAATGCAGGGTTTCTTAGTGTCGGCCACTGTTGACATTTTAGGCAGGATAATCCTTTGTTGGGGGCTGTCCTATGAACTGAGAATGTTTTGTGGCATCCCTGGCCTCTACCCACTAAATGCCAGTAGGAACTCCCCAGTTGTGACAGTCAAAAATGTCTCCAGGCATTGCTAAATGTCCCATGTGGGGTGGGGCAGGGGAGAAAATCACCCCCAACTGAGAGCCACTGGTGTGATATCACATAGTTAATAATCAGCAATATGGAGACTAAAAACCAGCCTACTGATTCCTGACTGTGTTGATTCTTCCACATTCAAGCAGGAACTCTGGAACACAGGAATGAGCCACTCACTGCCTGAGGACGTACCACAACCCACTTCACTACACAGCCCTCTGTGCCTAGAGCAGAGGTGGGGCCTGGGACAGCTGACCTTGTCCCTAATGAGAAAAGCCACATTAGGTCTTCAGCATTTGACTGTGAGGACACTACCTTATCTTCTCAAGCACTGCTAGACCTCTTCACTCATTCTTGGAGTGTTTTCCTTGTAATGACAAGATTTGTTATGAAAATCACTATATTCATAATGATTTCTTAGCAAGAAATAAAGAAATCCTGATCACAATCATGGGTTATATTTTAAAATTCTTTGCTATTGCAAATAAACATTTAAGTCATGACCCATTTCTGTATGTTTCATTTCCCCCTTTATTAGGGCTGGTACAGCAAGGAAAAAAAGTACCCTATGATCATGTTTAATTTGCTGATTTAGACCTTGTCTTTGCTTTTAATGACACAAATACACAGGAGATTAGCATTCAGCCATACCCTGATAGGACGTGACTGGCCACACATGTGGTGGGATCAGGCCGAGGTAGATAAACTGTAGCAAATAAGAGTGAACAGATTTTTCAGTCTCTTGGCAACTAATTGTATTACTATGCTTTGACCTGGCAGCTGGGAAGACTTCATATGAATTAACCAATGAGGCTACGAAAAAACAAGATTAGTGGTTCTGAAATATGGTATTCAACTAGCAGTGAGAGGAAGCATGTTCATTTTCAAGGCTGCTTTCTTAAATAGGTACAAATTATAAAAGAATAATAATGAAATCCTGTTTAAAAAGATCTCTAATGAACAAGTCAACAGAAAATACGTGTCTGTCTGCCTTGCACCTTGTCATATGTATATCTTCCATACTTATTCTAGCAAATTACAAAGGGGTGAGGAGTTTGTGGGAATAGGTCACTCGAAGCAAGCAGGCTTTCATAAGATAACACTTAGTTGCTGTGGAATTATACTTAGTAAGACCACCTTAAAGCACCTTACAATAAATACTCAAGAAGGTCAAAAGTGTCAACAAAACCACAAAAGGAATTAAAAAAAAAACATTAAACTACAGGCTTTCTGGCATAACAGCTGGGAAGAGACCCATATGGGGCTTTCAATAGTCACGGGGCTCTCAGAGAAAAGTCAAGGTGTCTCATGACAATGGCTTTGGCTGCCACATGTTGGATCTGGGGACTGAAGGACAGAATGATAATGAGGTGATCCTGAGTGGAAGACTAGAAATGTGATTAAAGGTCAACATGAAAACATAAGCAACTTTTTCATGACCTCTTAATAAGGGAAGGGATTATGCAGCAGAACAATTACTGGTCCCCGAGTCCCACTTCCAGCTCTGCCACTAATTCTATGTGACTTTGACAAAGTGACTTACCTCTCTGGAGTAAATTCCCTTAACTATAAAAGACTAGAGCAAAATGAAATGTTCTCTAACTTCCTTCTAATTCTAATACTCCTTGGGTTTACAAATTCTCTCTTTCTTTTAGATGGACACGTCCACAGTCACCAAAATGAGCCACGGCTCAACAATTCTTTGAACATTTTCAGGATCGATATATTTTCTATGCATAAACATAACCTCCAACCAGGACAGCCAGATACAAAACAAGACACCCAGTTTGCATTTTGGATAAACAACAATTTTTTAGTAACAGTATGTCCCAAATAATGCATGAGATATAGGGACAAAATTAGTCAGTGTTTATCTGAAATACAAATTTAACTTTTTTTGAGTTTGCTAAATCTGGCACCCCACCTCCATCCCCACATTAAAATCAAAAGTCTCACTCCACACATATGGGAGGCTGGCTGACTAAACCACTAAACGGTGAACCTGTTTCAGGACAGCAAATACAGAGGAGAGGAAAAAAACAACAGGAAAGGAGGAACAAAACTTTCAGCATTCCTCTGGAGTAAGAGAGGCATCTGATCTTACTTGACAGTAAATAAAATACGAGTGTTACTAGACCTCAATCATGTAAGTACCGCACAGAGTCCAAAAGGAGCTGAATGCTCTCTGCTCCACACACCTTACCGTACCCGCATAAATAAATTACAAACCCTTTATCTCTCACTCCAGTTCAGTGCTTATGTCTGCAACCAAGGTAATCAGCTTAAGGCAAACCAAATCATAAACTCAAACTTCCCGTCCAAGAGGCAGACGAACAAATAAGGTCCGAGCAAAAATCTGCATGTGGCATAAAAAGCGAAGGCTATAGAAGGGAAAAATTACTTCAAGAACCAATCTCGTTTTAGTAATGGCAAGACAATTTTGCTTCTTAGGGGCCTGGTCAACATGGTGAAACCCCGTTTCTATTAAATAAATGAATAATTAAATAAATAAGAAATGAACTTCCATTTTCTTAAATTTCCAAGACACCTCACTTTTGCTAAATCAGCACAAGGGGCCAACACTCTGGAGAGAGGCGCTGAGTGGTCCTGCTCAGTTTGCCCAGGATACAGAGCAGAGGGCTCCCATCTGCCACTGTGGGAAGAACCAGAAGCCTCACGTTTCTACTTATTTGACCTTTCCCTTTTTAAGGAAGATATGACTATTATCTTTGGGAAAGTAGGACAGGAGAGGAGAGACTTAGGAGATGTTGGTGTATCTGTAGACATTGCTTCTCTTAAGAAAAAATGTATGAAATTGCGGGAAAGAAATAGCAGAACGGTCTACACCCATGCCGTCCTGAACGTGCCTGATCTCCTCTGATCTTTGAAGCTAAGCAGAGTTGGCCTGGTTAGTACTTGGATGGGAGAAATAGCAGAATGGTCCCTATTGCTCCGTCTTCCATTCCCTTTTTCACTAGTTCAACATGTATTTTTTTAAGTGCTTAATATATGTCAGAAACCATTCTATGTTCACTATGGACATCACAGTGAACAAGGCAGGTTCCTGGCCATCATGGAGCTTTTCTTCTACCAGTGAATGACAAATAGTGTGTGTGTGTGTGTGTGTGTCTGTGCGCACGCGCCTGTGTGTGTATGACAGTTCTATAAATGCTCTAAAGAAAATAAGGCAAGGTAACAGGGCAGAAAATGATGGGATGGATGAGGGGCACTATTTTAGGTGAGGTGATCAAAGAGAGCCTCTCTAGAAAAATGACTTTTCACCTGAATGAAATAAATAAGAAAGCCATGCAGACATCTGAGGGGAAGAGCATTCTAGGCAGAGAAACAAGTGCAAAGGTCCTGAGGTATGGCTGGAGCAGAGTCAGCAAAGGAAAGAGTGATGGCAGATGAAGCCACACACCATGCAACGGTGCTACAGATCATGGTGAGGACTCTATCTCTTCTTCTGACATAAAAAGCTATTGGAGAGTTTCAAGCAGAGTGACATAATAGATTCCGGCTGCTGTGTTAAGAATAGTGTGGAGCAGTGAGGGTGAAAGCAGGGAAGCCCTTTAGGAGGTTTTTGCAGTAATCCAGATGACAGAGATGATAGGAACTTGGGAGGAGCAGCAAAAGTGGTAAGAAATGGTTATCATCCTAGATGGTATTCTTTATATATATATATGTATAAGCTACTCCTGAGTAGCTGGGATTACAGGCACCCACCACCACGTCCAGCTAATTTCTGCATTTTTAGTAGAGATGGGGTTTCACCATGTTGACCAGGCTGGTCTTGAACTCCTGACCTCAGGTGATCCACCTGCCTCAGCCTCCCAAAGTGCTGGGATTATAGGCGTGAGCCACTGCACCCAGCCAGATGTATTCTTAAAGTAGAATCAGTGAGATTTGCTGAGGAAAAATTTTTTTTTAAAACAGAGTCTCACTTTGTCGCCCAGGCTAGAGTGCAGGTGTGCAATCTTGGCTCACTGCAACCTCCACCTCCCGGGTTCAAGTGATTCTCCTGCCTCAGCCTTCTGACCAGCCTGGCCAACATAGCAAAACCCCACCTCTACTAAAAATACAAAATCCAGCTTCCTGAGTAGCTGGAACTACAGGCATGTGCCACCACCATGCCCGGCTAATTTTTTGTATTTTTAGTAGAGATGGGGTTTCACTGTGTTGGCCAGGATGGTCTCCATCTCCTGACCTCCTGATCCACCCACCTCGGCCTCCCAAAGTGCTGGGATTACAGGCATAAGCCACTGTGCCTGGCCTGCTGAGGAATTTAATGTGCGGTATAAGAGAAAGAATCAAGGTTGATTTCAGGGTGTCTGGTTTGAACAACTGGAAGAGTGAAGTTGCCATTCACTAAGAAGGTGAAGACTAGGGAAAGCAGCTTTGGGAAAGAAAACTCAAAAGTCTGGTTCCTGGAGATTGTTGCCCACTTCAAAATCCTCATATCTATTCTAGAACCAAAGCAACAGAAATTGAGAAGCTGACTTTAAATTTCATATGGAAATTCAAGGGGCTTGGAGAGTCAAAAAGATCTTGAAAAAGAACAAAACTGGAGGACTCACATATCCTGATTTCAAAACTTGCTATGAAGCTATGATAATAAAGGTGGTAGTATGATACTATCCTCAGAAGAGACAGATAGATCAATGGAATAAAATTGAGAGTCCAGAAACAAACCTTTACATTCTGGTCCATTTATTTCAACAGAAGTGCCAAAACCATAAAAAGGGGAGCAGTCTTTTGAACAAACAGTGCTAAAAGAACTGGACAACCACATGCAAAATGTTGAAGTTGGATCTCCCATCTCATCATATTTAAAAATTAACTTTAAATGAATCAAAGAACGAAATGTAAGAGCAAAAACTACAAAACTTTTAGAAGAAAACATAAGTATAAATCTTCATAACCTTGAATTCTGCAAAGTTTTCTTAAATTTGACATCAAAAGGACAAAAAACAAAAGGAAAAAAGGGCTGGGTTCCATGGCTCAAGCCTGTAATCCCAGCACTTTGGGAGGCCAAGGCTGGTGGATCACTTGAGCTCAGGAGTGCAAGACCAGCCTGGCCAACATAGCAAAACCCTGTCTCTAGTAAAAATACAAAAATTAGGCAAGTATGGTGGCTCATGCCTGTAATTCCAGCTACTCTGGAGGCTGAAGCAGAAGAATCACTTGAACCTGGGAAGTGGAGGTTGCAGTGAGCCGAGATCATGCCACTGCAACAGAGTGAGACTCAGTCTCAAAAAAAAATAAAAAAGGAAAAATAGATTAAATATACTTCAATAAAATTAAAAATCAAGGCAGGTCATGAAAATTAAGAAAGGAAGGAAAAACAGGAAGGAGGAAGGGAGGAAGAGAGAAGGGCAGAAAAGGAAAAAAAAAGTAGGAATGAAAACTTAAAACAATGTAAACTAACATAAAATACAGAAACGAAATGATCCTCAGTCAAGGTCTTTGAGTGTTACATTAACCTTTCTTCACTTCTAACCATCTGCAGAAACTGCTTTCCAAATTGTTTTTTCCCTCTAAAGCTTTTGGAAGGCCGAAGGGAAAAAAAAAAAAAAAAAAAAAAAAGAACAAGAACAGTGGAGAACCGACAAATTTAATCAGCAATGATTACAGAAAACTTAATAGCACAACTCTATAATCCCTCTGCCCCCAACTCCAACATCCGACTGATCAACTAACCATATCAAGTGAGAAGTCATCCAGAAGGAAAGAACAGCTGTTAGCTGTAGGAGTGAGGAAGAGGACCCTGTGGCAGAAGACGCTGAGGCCATGTGTGCCCAGGTGGCCAGCAGGAGCAAAAAGGCTGTGAAGGCTCCTCAGTCCAGGGCTCACAAGATTCCCTTCACTTCAGGCCTGACTTTGATGAACTGGTGATCTACTGGGACAGAAACAGGCTTTGACAATAGTTAACAAAGCCTGTCATCACGTCAGCCCCAGCACCAGTCCCGACCCGAGGGCCTGGCTGCCAGGTAGGGCTTTCTGTCCGACCGACAGAAGGGAGAGCCCCTCCCTCGCAGCTAGTCTGCAGCCCAGACCCTCACCAACCGCAGGCGACCAGGTTAAATAGTCAAACTGAAGGCAAAAGGGGGAGGAATGAACTGGGGGGCGTGAGGGAGGTCGGCGCCCTTCCTCCTCTCCCTCCAGGGACGTGTCCTACCCCTGATGGGCACCCTCGCACCTGGATGCCACCCCGAGGCGACCTGAGTCCCTGGCAGAACCTGGGACCGCACCTGACCAGCACCGGAAGGTTGTCATCCATGGGGTCTGCGCTGAGGTACTGGGAGAGAAGCCACTTTTCCGGCGGGCGGAGTCGCCAGGAGGAGGAGAGAAAGGGCGTCGCAGCCTGCGACCCCCGCCCCAGGGCGGCCCCGCGGGGACACCTCGCTCAGCGCCCCCGGAGGGACGGACCCGCCGCGCCTCCCCGCTCCTCGGGCCCCTCACCTGGCTCGCCCCGCCGTCCTGTCCCCGCCCGGCTCGGGTCCCTGCGCGCCGCGTCCACCCGCCGCCGGCCTTTTTGGGTCGTTGGCGGGTATTTTCCGTCTGGCCCCACATCACTTCCCGTAAAGGAGAGCGAGGTGGGGCGGGACCTTCTCTCCTCCACCTCCCGCCTCCTCCTGTCACCTCGCGAGCGGCCCCCGCCCGGCTGTCGTGCGGGAGGGGCCGTCGCGCGCCCCCCGGTGGCCGCGCCTCCGAGGGGCACTCCTGTGAACCCCGAAAAGTCCTCGCTCGCCTCCTTTGTCCCAAAACTAGTCTCCACGGCCCCGTTCTGGAAGGCGCGGGACGGTAAAGGTGTGTTTTCGTTTTGAGACACAGGAGGGACGTTTACAAACTGCTCCAAGGACCGGTGCACGGCGAAGTGTCGTTGGGGACTCTCCCCAATTCTCCTCCCCAAAAAGCCCTGTTCTAAAGTTGTTTTCCAGGGCATCAGATCGCGGTCGCCACCGTAGCAGCCGGAGGTGCCGGGCGCCTGCACGACTGCCCCGCCCGGGGTTCCCGAGGTCGCGCGGCTCCTGAGGCTGCGCCCCCGGCCCGGCCCTGCCCCGCCCCCGGCTTCCCGCCCCTGCGGCTCTTGGCTCAGGTCGGCCTGGGCACTGCCTTTCCGGGCCAGGGAAAGTTCGGGATTCCTGGAAATGACATGGGAGAAAAATAAGTACAAATTATCTCAGAAAAAAAAATCAGTGTAATTCTGGGATGATATGGCAAATGGAGTCTCTTTTCACACTGTCAAGTTGGCAATATAAAAACCACTGTAAATTTCTAAGAGTGTTAGAACAATTAGTTTAAAAAGAAGAAAACTGCAGCATGTTAAGGAACCGCCTCTGTCGGGAGAAACCTGCGCACCTTTGCTGCCACCTAGCGGCTCTCTTCTCCCAGCGCCGACGGCGTCGCTGGGGCCTGCGTGGCCGTGAACCTGGGACTGCATAGTGGTTTAGGCCTCCTGGTTCCTACTCAGAGGCAGCCAAGTTCATCCGCCTCAGTGGCCTGGAGGTGTGAACAGCAGCCCTTAGGGCTGCCCCTATAGACTCTAAGGCAAAGGCCCTCTGAACCAAATATTTCCACGTCTAAGCAGAGCTAAATGTTCAGAAGTCTTAGACCGGCTCCTCTTCTGCCATCTAACCCACTGTCCCAGGCCCACCTGGCCAACTGCATTGTCTTTCCAGTCTGTAGCTACTCACAGTTTGCATTACAGTACAGTTAGCTTCTCAGATGGGTTCAATTTACAAAATCACATATAGGATGAACCATATGAAATCACCAATAGTTGGCAATTTCATACATTTGATACAACATTGCCAGGCAAACATAACACGGTAAACTCAGATTTAGACACAAAAGATTAAAAAAAAAGAGAGAGACAAAAGATGTCATGACCAGTTGATAATTTCAAGAGCTGTTCCCGTGTGAGAGAGGTCATCCGATTATTGGTGAGGTTAGGAGAGAAAAAGTAGTTCATGTCTAGAGGAATAGTCCTGGGAATCACTGACCAGCTAAAATCTGGGAAACCAATAATGCAATAATTGCTAATGGCTGGTATGGCGCAGGCCAAGCACCCCTTCAGCTTTCCCCACTCCTGTGGCCAGGCAGGGCTGTCACCAGGAGTATACCAGGCAGGAGATCAGAAAACCCAGGGTGGCGCTGCGGTCCATTCATCACCCATTCATTCACTCATTATCGAGTCAGGCACTGTATGAGTAACCAGGGTAAACTGGTCCCTGACCTCACGACTTACCTGAGAAACCAGTGAATAAGTGGGTAACTCTGATAGTGATATAAAAGCCTCAATAAAGAAAGTTACAGAGTGTTATTGGAGCTCAGATAAATGACACCAAATCAAGAGAAAATGGATACACTTTGAATGAATGAAGGCAAAGGGCAAGGGAGAAGAGAATTCCAGGAAAAGGGAGAAGAGGGAAGGCCTGGAAGCAAAAGATAGCAACTGACACTGGAGCAACAGGAAGAGGTTCAGAAAAGCTGAAGGACTGAAAGCAACCAGAAAAAAAAACTGGAGCAATAACAGAGGCTGTGTGGTGAATAACCCTGCAATGATGATCACGATAACAGCTAACATTTCTTGATCATTTACTATGAGTCAGCTAGTACGCTAATAGTTTTCACTACATCACCTCATATGCGTCTTGCAACTACTTTATGAAGTAGGTACTATTCTTACCTCTGGATTTCAGATAAGGAAACTGAGTCCTAAAGCGATTAAGCAATCTGACCAAGATCATATAGCTAATAACTGGCACAGCCAGTTATAAAACTTAGAACTCAATTTTTTAAGGGTTCTAAGACTAAGAATGGGTTTGAGAGGTCAGTTAGTATGTTGTAATCCAAGTAAGGGATAATAGTGATCTGGTTAAAGCAGTGGCCATAGGATGGAGATCAATGGACATATTTGAGACATTTAGGAGAGTGAATCAAGAGGACATGGATGTGGGGGTGTGAAAGAGAGGCAGGAGTCCATGGAGACGCCCAATTTCTGGTTTAGGCAACAAGGAGCCATTGAGCAACAGGAAGAAAACCTAGTTGCAACCAGGAGGAAGGGTGAAATAGGCCATAGTGATGAGTCCAGGACATTTCCATTTTGATACACCAGCACCAACAGAACATCCAAGTGAAGCTGTTTAGTATGTACTCAAATAGGAGTAACTGAAGCACAGAAAACATCTACTGTAGCTATTACCCAGAAGGTTCTGGAAAGCATTAGAATCACCGAGCTAATCTAGAAAGTGAACTCAGAGGGCAATAGGCTTATTACAGAACCCAGATGAACACCCAGCATTTAAGGAGTGAGCAAAGGAAGTTCAAAAAATAATCCAAAAAAGAGTATCCAGAGAAGTAGGAAGAAAACAAGGAGAGTGTTATTATAGAAACTAAGTACACCGAACACATCTTGTGTGCCAGTTCAAGGTCACCTCTGTGCCACTTCTTACTCCAACCACAGAAATGACCACAGTATACCTCTTGCATCCTACCCCAGGGCTTTTCTGACACTGCTACCTGCAACATGCAGAGTTCTACCTCCAGTATTCCTAATAGAATTGAAATTGGAGGAATCAGTAAGAATTCATGGATTTTAATATATAAAAATAGATATTCGTATGTGTGCACGTATGTATCATCCAGCTCCATCTGCTAAGAGGCCCTAGAAGCAATTATATCAAAGTGGCTATGAGTACACTTAGCACCTGGATCTTGATTTCCTAATATCCCTTTCCAATAAAACAAACCAATTATATGATATTATTTCTAGAAAATCCTAAATAGGAAAAAAACTATTAGAGCTAATAAGTGAAATAAGCAAAGATGCAAGATACTAGATCAACACATAAAAATTAGTTGCATTTCAACATATTAGAAATGAACAATTGAAAAGGAAACTTTAAAAATTCCATTTACAATAATATCAAAAAGAATAAAATACTTAGGCATAAATTTAACCAAGAAGGTGCAGGATTTATACAATGAAAACCACAAACCACTACTGAAAAAAATTAAATAAAATCTAAATAAATGAAAAAACATTGAAGGTTTACAGATTCAAACACATAATATTGTGAAAATGTCAATATTCCCACAGATACAGCTACAGATTCAACATTTTTGAAGAAATGGAAAAGTATATGCTAAAACACATAAGAAATTGTAGAGGACCCAAAAATTTAAAAAGCTCATGCTTCCTGATTTCAAAACTTACTGTAAAGTAATTAAAAAATTACTATAAAGTAACAAGAAAAAAGTGTGGTATTGATACGAAGATAGACATGTAGATGAGTAGAAGAATAGACTTGAGAGTCTAGAAATAAAATTATGCGTCTATAGTCAAGATCATTCAATGGAGAAAGACGTTTCCTCGGCAAACAGTGCTGGAAGAACTGGATATCTGCATGCAAAAGAATGAACCTGAGGCCTGGTGCAGTAGCTCACGCCTGTAATCTCAATACTTTGGGAGGTCGCCGTGGGTGGATCACTTGAACTCAGGAATTCCCGACCCACCTGGGCAACATGGTGAAACCCTGTCTCTACTGAAAATAGAAAAATTAGCCAGACATGGCAGCTTACATCTGTAGTCCCAACTACTCAGGAAGCTGAGGTAAGAGGATCACTTGAACCCAGGAGGTTGCAGTGAGCTGAGATTGGGCCACTATACTCCAGCCTGGATTTTGGAGACAGAGCAAGACCCTGTCTCCAGAAAAAAAAAAAGAAGAAAAAGCAAAGAAATTGGACTCTTACCAATACCATATACAAAATTTTATCATAGACAAAAATTAACTCGAAAATAATCAAATAGCTGAATATAAGAACTAAAACTCTAAAACTTTTAGATGAAAAAAACATAGGCATAAATCTTTATGACCTGGATTTGGCAATGATATTTTTTTGATTTGTCACTAAAAGCACAGGCAACAGAAGAAAAAAGTATATTAATCAGACTTCATCATATTTTTTGTAAATGGTACATAAAAGGATACAATCAACAGAATGAAAACACAGCCTACACAATTAGAGAAAATATTTGCAAACCATATATATCTGACAAAATTATAGCATCAGAATATATAAAGAGTTTTAACTACTCAACAACAAAAAAGACATAACCCAATCAAAAAGTGGGCATATGAATACAAAGGAATATACATTTCTCCAAGGAAGACATAAAAATGGCCAACAAAAAATGAAAAGATGTTCAATGTTATTAGTCATTAAGAAAATGTGAATCAAAACCACAATGAGCTGCCACTTCACCCTCACTAGGTTGGAAGGAAAGAAAGAGCAAGAGAAAGAGAGAGAGGGAAGAAGAAGAGAAGGCAGGGAGGAAAGAAAGGGGTGATTTAGCAAAGACATGGAGAAACTGGGAATGTAGAATAGCACCATCCCTTTGGAAAACAGTTTGATGAGTCTTCAAAAAGTTAAACAGATGACCTAGCAAGCTCATTCCTAGAACTATGCCTCAAAGAATTGAAAACACACATCCAAACAAATATTTAATACTTGTACACAAGTGTTCATAGCAGCATTATTTACAATAGCCCAGAATTGGAGACAAATGGCCATCAAGGAATGAATAAACAAAATATGGCACATCCATACAATGGCATTTGGATTCAGCCATAAAAAGGAACAAAGTATTGACACATGTTACAACATGGATGAACTTCAAAAATAAAAAAAATTACACTAAGTGAAAGAAGCCAAACACAAAAGGTCACATATCGTGTAATTCCACTTACATGAAACATCCAGAGCAGGTTAATTGAGAGAGACAGAAAGTGGACTAGTGGTTGCCAGAGGCTGGGGAGAGGAAGAAATGAGGTGTTGACTGCTTATTGCACACGAGGTTTCATTTGAGTTAATGAAAATGTCCTGGGACTAGATAGAAGGGGTTAGTGAATCTATGAAATGTCACAGAATTAACTGTACATTTAAAAATGGTCAAGGTTGATATTTTGTGATATAGATTTTGCTTCAATTTTTTTTTTTTTTTTTTAATAAAAAAACAATAATTTTTTTTTTTTTGAGACGGAATTTCACTCTTTTGCCTAGGCTGGAGTGCAGTGGCACAATCTCAGCTCACTGCAACTGCCACCTCCCGGTTTCAAGCGATTCTCCTGCCTCAGCCTCCCGAGTAGCTGGGATTACAGGCACATGCCACCACGCTTGGCTGATTTTTGTATTTTTAGTAGAGACAGTGTTCTACCATGTTGGCCAGGCTGGTTGGAACTCCTGACCTCATGATTTACTCGTCTCAGCCTCTGAAAGTGCTGGGATTACAGGAGTGGGCCACAGCACCTGGCCCCAATACTTCTTGGTTCAAAACTTGATCAGAGGCCCAGCACAGTGGCTCACACATGCAAACCCTGCACTTTAGGAGGCCAAGGCAGGCGGTCAGGAGTTCCAGACCAGCCTGGCCAACATGGTGAAAACCTGGCTCTACTAAAAATACAAAAATCAGCCGGGCATGGTGACACGTGCCTGTGGTCTCAGCTACTCAGGAGGCTGAGGCATGAGAATCTCTTGAACCGGGGAGGCGCAGGTTGCAGTTAGCCGAGATGGCAAGATCGCGCCACTGCACTCCAGCTTGGACGATACAGAGAGACTCCGTCTCAAAAACAAAGAAAAAAGAAACTTAGCCTAGGAAGGAAGAAGATGAGCCAGAAAGTAAAAGAGTGCTCAGAAGGGCCGGGCGCGGTGGCTCACACCTGTAATCCCAGCACTTTGGGAGGCTGAGGCGGGTGGATCACGAGGTCAAGAGACGGAGACCATCCTGGTCAACATGGTGAAACCCCGTCTCTACTAAAAATACAAAAAATTAGCTGGGCATGGTGGCGCGTGCCTGTAGTCCCAGCTACTCAGGAGGCTGAGGCAGGAGAATTGCCTGAACCCAGAAGACGGAGGTTGCGGTGAGCCGATATCGCGCCATTGCACTCCAGCCTGGGTAACAAGAGCGAAACTCCGTCTCCAAAAAAAAAAAAAAGTGCTCAGAAAGTGACAGTGACATGCAAAAGACACAGGATCTCCTGAGGGAGCTATGTTCCCCAGTTAAAGACTTACGCATTTTAAATGAGACTACAGTTTTGCTTTTAAGCTACATTAGCAAAATCTGTTTTTCAAAAACACCCACTGTGAATGTCAAAGTATATTAGTAAGCATTTTATACCTAATTGTAAACTTTTTTTCAAAAGTTTTGCTTTACATTTGCTAAAGTGAATACAACTTTTGGATAATGTTTAAACATTTCTTTCTATACTTGAAAGAAACATTTTTTAAAAAAAAACATTAAACAAACAAACAAAAAACCAGGTTGAAAGGGTTCCCACTAGCCAAATCTGGGACAATTTGAACATCAAAACGAATAGTGTTTGTCAGGGCTGGCTTTGTGGGCCTGCAATCAGTAGAGTCACACAGGACTTGGCACTCAGAATTTTAATACTGTACATTCACTACCTTAAAAACTTAATCATTTTATCTTTGAATTTGTGGTTTCTAAGTGAAGTCTGCTGGCACAACAGAGCATTGCTGAGAGCGTGGGCCCTCTGATTACACATGCATCTGAGACCTGCTGCCGCCCGCTCCCAACCCTGGTCCTGTAGTCCCTGCCCAGCTTTGCATTCCCTGGCTTGCTTCAAAGCACTGACTGGGTCACCTTGGCTGGGGAGGCCCATGTTTGGTCATTACCAGGAAGGGAGGAAAGAAGCAAGGGACAGAGGGAGAGAATTGTAGACATTAATGACACCTTAAAAGATTTGAAGATCTAGGGATGGAGTCGCTATATCCCCATTCAATTCCCTCCGCTCTGTGCAAAAACCAGACAGAAAAAGTCTGGAGATGAATGGTGGTGATAATTGCATTAACAGTGTGAAAGTATTTAATGTTATTGAACTGTACACTTTAAAACGGTAAATTTTAAGTATGACAATTTAAAAAAACAGAGATTGTAGACTACCACAAGAGCAAAAAACACTGGACTGCTTCAACTGCAGCTACTAGTTTGGATGCTGTATTTTATTTTAATGACAGCTTTGAGATATAATTCACAAACAATAAAGTTCACCTCTTAAAAGTGTGAACTTTAAATGTGTACAATTCAGTGGTTTGCACGTAGTATCTTTATGACAGCTTTGAGATATACTGTGTGAAAACAATGAAGTTCATCCTTTAAAAGTGTACAATTCGGTGGTTTTTAACATATTCACAAAGTTATGCACTGATCACCACTATCTAGTTCTAGAACATTTTCATCACCCTATAAATCTTTTTTTTTTTTTTTTTTTTCTGTCTCTCCTGTCTTTTTTTTTTTTTTTGAGGTGGAGTCTTGCTCTGTTTCCCAGGCCAGAGTGCAATGACACGATCTTGGCTCAATGCAACCTCCGCCCCCTGGGTTCAAGCGATTCTCCTTCCTCAGCTTTCTCAGTAGATGGGACTACAGGCGTGTGCCACCATGCCTGGCTAATTTTTGTATTTTTAGTAAAGATAGGGTTTCACCATGTTGGCCAGGCTACTCTCAAACTCTGGACCTCAAGTGATCTATCCACCTCGGCATCCCAAAATGCTGGGGTTATGAGCCACCATGCCTGGCTCATCACTTTAAAAATCAACTCCACTAGTAGTCATTCTCCATCTTGCCTCCATCAACCCCTGGCAGCCACTAATCTACTTTCTGTCTCTAGACATTTACCCCTTCTGAACATGTCATACAAATGGAAACACCAACAGGTGGTGTCTCGTGCATGGCTTATTTCATAATATATTCTAATTTTGTCCATATTAGAGGATATACTTCATTTATCTTTTTGGCTGAATAATATTCCATTATACAGACATACAACTTATTTACTCATTCATCAGTTAATGAACATTTGGGTTGTTTCCACTTTTTGGCTATTATGAATAATGCTACAAACATTCATTTACCAGCTTTAGTGTGAATACATATTTTCAATTATCTTGGGCATATGCCTATAAGGGGAATTGCTAGGCCATATGGTAACTCTATGTTTAACCATTTGAAGAACTGCCAAACTTTCCCAAAGGGACTATGCCATTCTACTTTCCCACCAGTAGTGGATGAAGGTTCCAGTTGTTCTGCATCCTCACCAGCACTTGTCATTTTCCATCTTTTTGACTGCAATCATCCTAGTGAATATGAAATGGTAACTCCTTGTGGTTTATGATTTCAACAAATGTGGTATCTTTTTTTTTTTTTTTTTTTTTGGAGACGGAGTTTCTCTCGTTACCCAGGCTGGAGTGCAATGGCACGATCTCGGGTCACCGCAAACTCCCCCTCCTGGGTTCAAGCAATTCTCCTGCCTCAGCCTCCTGAGTAGCTGGGATTACAGGTACGCGCCACCATGCCCAGCTAATGTTTTGTAGTTTTAGTAGAGACGGGGTTTCACCATGTGGACCAGGATGGTCTCGATCTCTTGACCTCGCGATCCACCCGCCTCGGCCTCCCAAAGTGCTGGGATTACAAGCGTGAGCCACCGCGCCGGCCTCAAATGTGGTATCTTTACCGGAAAAAAAAAAAAAAAAAAAAAAAAAAAAAAAAGAAATTTAAAAAAAAAAAAAAAAAAAAAAAAAAAAACTCAGCCTCTGGCACTTGCTATATAACAATGAAACTGGCATCCTTTTTAAAAGGAGGATCGAAAGCAGTTTAACTTGATATGTTAGGATTATTCCTTGAATGTAGAAACATTATATATTCTTGTCATATGACGTGACCGTGCATCCAATAGGAAGAGTTCTTTCATGTCCCTTGCCTTGATAACTTTAGGCCTGGGCATGTGACATGCTCTAAGGTAAAATACGAGAAGATGTGATAATTTGCCACAACTGAGTAGAAGCTTACAACTGCTGACAATCTCTCTCTCTCCTACATTCTGTCATACCCCTGACAGAGGCTGCTCCTCGAACCTCCATCCCAGAATGAGAAGACACAAAGAACAGAATCCCAGTCTAGAGCCAAGCAAATCCAAACCTGTTACCCAGCAGACACTTGGTAATTAAATTAAAATTTTTAGAACTATTTTTAAGTGCATAGGAAAAAGTCTTACCAAGCGCAGTGGCTGACACCTAGAATCCTAGTGCTTTGGGAGGCCAAGACAGGAAGATCACTTGAGTCCAGGGGTTTGAGACCAGAATAGGCAAGAGTGAGACCCCATTTCTACAAAGATTTGTTTTAAAGAAGCCAGAAGTGGTTGTGCACAACTGTAGTCCTAGCTACTGTAGAAAATGAGGTAGGAGGAATCACTTGAGCTCAAGAGTTCAAGGTTATAGCAAGCAATGACCATGACACTACACTCAAACCTGGGTGACAGAGCGAGACCATGTCTCCTTAAAACAAAAAACAAAAACAAAACCTCATAAGCTCACACTAAATTGTTAAAGGTAATGAATAAATTGATGTATACATCAATAATTTTCACTTACTTTGTTCATTTTGTATTATTATGTTTTAAGGAACATGTACTACTTTTGTGATTTCTTCATTTTCTTTTATTAAAAATTACCTATGCTAAGCTGGGCAAAGTGGCTCACACTTATAATCCCAGCACTTTGGAGGTCAAGGCAGGCAGATCACTTCAGGTCTGGAGTTCAAGACCAGCCTGGCCAATACGGTGAACCCCCATCTCTACTAAAAATACAAAAATCAGCCAGATGTGGTGGCAGGCACCTATAATCCCAGCTGCTTGGGAGGCTGAGGCAGGAGAATTGCTTGAACCTGGGTGAGCCAGGGTTGCAGTGAGCCATTGCACTCCAGCCTCGGTGTCACAGTGAGACTCCGTCTCAAAAAAAACAAACAAAAAGAAAACCGATGCTGGTCTTCACTTAACATAGCTGATATTAAGTTACAATAAATTTTAAGACAAAGAACATCAATAATAAAAACATATCTGATTTAGATAGAGAACTTTCTACATATGTGATTACATTTATAAATCTCATTGGAAATATAAGCTTAATGGAAGCATTCCCTTTAAAAACTGGCACAGGTTGCCCTCTTTCACCACTTATATTCAACATAGTATTGGAAGTACTGGCCAGGGCAGTCAGGCAAGAGAAAGAAATAAAGAGTATTCAATAGGAAGAGAGGAAGTCAAATTGTCTGTTTACAGATAACATGATTCTATATTTAGAAAACTCCATCGTCTCATCCCAAAAACTCCTGACACTAATAAGACACTTCAGCAAAGTCCCAGGATACAAAATCAATGTGCAAAAATCAAAAGGCTTCCTATACACCAATAATAGAAAAAGAGAGAACCAAATCATGAGTGAACTCCCATTCACAATTGCTACAAAAAGAATAAAACCATTAGGAATACAACTTACAAGGGACGTGAAGGACCTCTTCAAAGAGAATAACAAACCACTGCTCAAGGAAATAAAAGAGGACATAAACAAATGGGAAAACATTCCATACTCATGGTTAGGAAGAATCAATCATGAAAATGGCCATACTGCCCAAGGTAATTTATAGATTCAAGGCTATTACCATCAAGCTACCACTGACTTTCTTCACAGAATTAGAAAAAAACTACTTTAAATTTCATATGGAACCAAAAAGCCCAGATAGCCAAGACAATCCTAAGTGAAAAGAACAAAACTGGAGGCATTATGCTATCTGACTTCAGACTACACTAGAAGGCCATGGTAACCAAAACAGCATGGTACTGGCACCAAAACATACATATAGACCAATGGAACAGAACAGAGACCTCAGAAATAACACCATACATCTACAGCCGTCTCATCTTCAACAAACCTGATAAAAACAAGCAAGGGGGGAAGATTCCCTGTTTAATATGTGGTGCTGGGAAAACTGGCTAGCCACATGCAGAAAACTGAAACTGGACCCCTTCCTTATACCTTATACAAAAATTAACTCAAGATGGATTAAAGACTTAAATGTAAACCCTAAAACCATAAAAACTCTAGAAAAAAACCTAGGCAATCCCATTCAGGACATAGGCATAAGCAAAGACTTCATGACTAGACCACGAAAAAGCAACTGCAACAAACGCCAAAATCAACAAATGGGATCTAATTAAACTAAAGAGCTTCTGCACAGCAAAAGAAACTCATCAGAGTCAACAGGCAACCTACAGAATGGGAGAAAATTTTTGCAATCTATCCATCTGATAGAGGTCTAATATCCGGAATCTACAAGGAATTTAAACAAATTTATAAGAAAAAAACAACCCCATCAAAAAGTAGGCAAAGGCTATGATCAGACACTTCTCAAAACACTTGTCAAAAGAAGACATTTATGTGGCCAAGAAACATATGAAAAAAAGCTCGTCATCACTGGTCATTAGAGAAATGTAAATCAAAACCATAATGTGATACCATCTCACACCCGTTAGAATGGCAATCACTAAAAAGTCAGGAAACAATAGATGCTGGCGAGGCTGTGGAGAAATAGGAAAACTTTTACACTGTTGGTGGGAGTGTAAATTAGTCTGGCGATTCCTCAAGGATTTAGAACCAGAAATAGCATTTGACCCAGCAATCTTATTACTGGGTATACACCCAAAGAATTATAAATCATTCTACTATAAAGGCACATCCACACACGTTTACTGCAGCACTACTCGTAAAAGCCAAAACTTGGAACCAACCCAATGCCCATTCTAAGACTGGATAAAGAAAATGTGGCACATATATACCATGGAATACCATGAAATCATAAAAAATGAGTTCATGTCCTTTGTAGGGACATGGATGAAGCTAGAAGCCATCATTCTCAGCAAACTAACACAGAAACAGAAAATGAAACATCACATGTTCACTCATAAGTGGCAGTCGAACAATGAGAACACATGGACACAGAGAGGGGAACATGACACACGAGGGCCTGTCGGGGGGTGGATACATGTTCAGCACATGTATCCCAGAACTTAAATAAAAAAAAAAAGAAGAAGAAGAAGAAAATACAACCTTAAGATTAGGATAAAAAGTAGTACCAATTCTTAGCAACTTCAAAAAAATTTTAACTACATGAATAATAGCTTCATAATAAACTACTCCCATAACAACACTATTAATGCAAATTTGCTTAGTGGATTAAACAAACATCTGCATCACATCTGCCATCCTCTCAAACAACATCTACCTTCTCTAAAACCTCAATCTGATCTGAGCCATCCCAATTCTCAACTACATAGCCACTCTACCTGAGATGAAAAAGGGCTGGGACTGAATGACTGCTGAAATATATTAAACCAGTCTAATTGCAGGGTAACTGAGGGGTTTTCTGCCTGAGGTAGTTTATCTTGGTTCACTTACCTACAAACACTACTGTAAACACTCTTCCCAATTATTTTATACACACTGAGACTGGCACCCCATGATATTGCATACACGGCATTCCCAGAAAAATAAACCTCAAGTAGAAAATATTCCTAAAATACCCATTTTTGTTTAAAAGGAAATTACTTATCTCTCCTGGTAAAAAGACGTAAAATGACAAAAATACAATAAACATTAAAATTAACAGTGTCAGGTTAATAAATCATTATCCATGATTTAGTTATATTAAAATACATCAATGTTTTTAATTATTTTCAGTTAACATAATTACAATGGAACTGTAAGCAATTATTACAGTTCAACTCCATGTAGTATTAACTTTTCTTCTCTTCTGATTCTTGTACCAATTGCAACTTTTCTTTTAATTCCTTCTGATCTTTGGCCAACTGTTCAAATATTGGTTGATAAATATATACTCCTCCAGCAATTCCAAGGACAGTAGCAAAAACCAGTTGTGGAAGAGTCAATCTCTTAAACATTGTTGCAACAAATACAGCACAAGGAAAAGGTGGTTTTGGAAAAAGTCACACTCCAAGCCCAGGAAATCTCTTCAAATCTGTGTACAAAAATGGAAAGCAAAGCCATCACTTAATACAATGTTCTTTTAAAAGATTTTATGTCATTACTTTGCACTGCAGTGAACAATATTTTTATAACATATTACTGATTAAAACAAGAATTTCAATACATAAGGAGTACAGAAATGAATTAG
>NW_016107469.1:1342942-1362564 GCF_001604975.1 Cebus imitator
CGGAATGTCGCTCTGTCGCCCAGGCTGGAGTCTAGTGGCGCAAATCGGCTCACTGCAACCTCCGCCTCCCAGGTCAAGTGATTCTCCTTCCCCAGCCTCCTGAGTAGCTGCGACTAAAGGCGAGCGCCACCATGTCCGGCTAATTTTTGTATTTTTAGTAGAGATGAGTTTCACTATGTTGGTCAGGCTGCTCTCGAACTCCTGACCTCGTGATCCGCCACCCTGGACCTCCCAAAGTGCTGGGATTACACCACGCCGGCCGTACCTGTTTTCTTTACAACAATACTTCATAGCCTCCTAAACCAGCCCCTGAGGTAATAAAAATCATTAGTGGCAGAACCACTACTAGAAATTAGCTTGCTCTGGTATTCCTGGAATGTAACTTAAACTAATCTGGGAAAGAAAGACCTGCTTCCTCCTGGGCCCTGTGGTTGACTAGATCACAACTTCGCCAACCTTGCTGCTAGGTATTTAAAAACAAAAAAACATAGGAACCACTGGGCCTGTTTCTACATCTGTACAACAGGCTAAATCATCCCTACCCTGCCTGCTTCGTTCAACAGGCATTTTTTGCGAGAGCGCCGAAGCTGACATGTTACACCAACACTGAGGTTTCTAATTATCATTACCGTTTTTAATACCCACTCGGTCACCTCCGACTGTTCTTCACCTGCTCTCTGTCGGTAACTTGCTGCCGCCCGCTCCCCGCCCAGAGATGAGACCGGGCTCGTTCCGGCAGTCTCCCGACCCCGGAGAACAAAGACCGCCAAACCAAAGGCGAGCAGCAATCCCTCGGCTTGGAAATGCCGAAAGGAAAGCTCCGACTGGCTCTCCGCAACGCGAAGCAGCGCAGACCCGCCCCCGCCAGGGGTTGGAGCGAGAGAGTTGCCCTTTCCCGGTTACTTCCGCGCTTGTGAGCGACGGCGGCTCGCAAAGGCCAAACTTAATGCATGGACGAGCAGCGCGCTACTGCAGCTTTCTTCCGCCTCAGGAAGATCGTGGCCGGGGATCAGCAGGCCTCTAAGCAAGTGCGGAATGGACCAGGAGCGGGGCGATAGCAGCCTCACTTTGCGTGGTCTCCGGAACCGCTCCCACGAGAAGATAAAGCTGCGAAAGAGGAAGTCTACCTTGTACTTCAGCACCCAGGAGAAGAGCGCCAGGCGCCCCGGGGGTGAGTGAGGGGGCGCTGCCTGGAGAGCTTCTGCCCCATCTAAAAGAAGCACCTTGGCCGGGTGCGGTGGCTCAAGCCTGTAATCCCAGCACTTTGGTAGGCCGAGGCGGGTGGATCACGAGGTCAAGAGATCGAGACCATCTTGGTCAACATGGTGAAACCCCGTCTCTACTAAAACTACAAAAAATTAGCTGGGCATGGTGGCGCGTGCCTGTAGTCCCAGCTACTCGGGAGGCTGAGACAGCAGAATTGCTTGAACCCAGGAGGCGGAGGTTGCGGTGAGCCGAGATCGCGCCATTGCACTACAGCCTGGGTAACAAGAGCGAAACTCCGTCTCAAAAAAAAAAAAAAAATAAGGCCGGGCGCGTTGGCTCAAGCCTGTAATCCCAGCACTTTGGGAGGCCGAGGCGGGTGTATCACGAGGTCAAGAGATCGAGACCATCTTGGTCAACATGGTGAAACCCCGTCTCTACTAAAACTACAAAAAATTAGCTGGGCATGGTGGCGCGTGCCTGTAATCCCAGCTACTCAGGAGGCTGAGGCAGGAGAATTGCCTGAACCCAGGAGGCGGAGGTTGCGGTGAGCCGAGATCGCCCCATTGCACTCCAGCCTGGGTAACAAGAGCAAAACTCCGTCTCAAAAAAAAAAGTAAAAAAAAATAAATTAAATAAATAAATAAATAAATAAATAAAAGAAGCACCTTGTATTTCACTACCAGCCAGCTGCCAGTTGGGCTCTGTGTCGCCAGATCTTAACGAGTTTTGAAATGCTGGAAATACAGATTTTAATATAAATTCTGATTTTTAAATGTTAGCAACTAAATTCAGATTTTTAAAAAATACTTTGTATTTGGCTGACAGGCAGGCTGTCCGTTTGTGGTTTAGAGCAAGACGTTGGAGACAGCCCACAGATCCAGGTTTGAATCCGATGAGTAATTTACAGCTTTATTTGGACAACAAGGCCGTTTAATTTCTGAGCCTCAATTTGCTCGTCTGTAAAATGGGGCTAGTAATACCTACCTCGTAATATTGTTTTGAGGATTAAGTGAGATGCATGCAAAGGAATTAACACAGTGCCTGGCATATATAATAGTAAGCATCAATATATTTTAAAATGTACAGAGGACCATTTTATATTGCACATATACAAAGGGTTGCTTCTCAAATTAATAATTTATTAGCTGGTTTATTTCATTAGGTACACGCTTAGTATGACCTAATTAATTAGCCTAAGGCCTTAGTTAACCCAGTCTTTTTTTTTTTTTTTTTTTTTTTTTTTTTTTTTTTAGTATTTATTTCAATACTATGTTTATACAATAAGTTGCAAGAAAAGTGGGTTAAGCTAAAAGAGTGGCAGTGGCCCAGTGTTGAGGCTGTGGTCCTTGTATAACCTTCCCCAGGTTGGCTTTGAGAATGGTGAGGAGGGCCAGAGTGCACTACTGTCCCTTGGCAGAGCTTCAGCAAGAGGCAATCAGAGCCGCAGATTTTAAGCTCCGCAAGTGAAACTGCCTGACTTTTGTGCCACAATTACCTATTTTGTTCTGTTTTTCAGATCTTCTTGGAGAAAATATTTATCTGCTCTTGTTTACCATAGCTTTACGAATATTAAACTGCTTTTTAGTGCAGACAAGTTTTGTTCCAGATGAATACTGGCAGTCTCTTGAAGTTGCACATCACATGGTTTTCAAATATCCTTTGTGGTTTCTCTTCCAGGTGAATATTCATCTTAGCAATTGTGTTCAGTTTCTTTTAGAGTAGTCCCCCCTGCTCCCTCATCTTCAGGAGATAGTTTCCAAGATCCCTAATGGATGCCTGATACTGTAGACAGTACCAAACTCTATACATGTTGTTTTTATATATATAAAATATATACACATACTTACAATAAAGTTTATATAAATTAGATACAACAGATTAACAACAGTATTAAAATAAAACAAGTATAACACAATACTATAATAAAAGTTATGTGAACATGGTCTCTGTCTCTCTCTCAAAATATCCTCATATTTTCAGACAGTGGTTGAATTGACTATGGGCAACTGAAACCATGGAAAGTGAAACCACAGATAAGGGGGGACTACTGTCCATGTTTTCAGTTTTCCATATTTTCCCCAAATAATCTTAACTCATCAAAGTATGCTATTATTTTATACTAATATTTCTCCTGTCTTTCTTCTATGTTAATATACTTGACACAGTCGTTAGTATACATTCCTATAGTGCTTAGCACTTGGAGGATACAGAGAAAGTAAAGAACACATTACTGCCTTGAAGAAGTTAAGAGTTTAGTTGGCCAGTTGTATTTTTAATGCAAATATCCAGTATAAAATACTGTTTTAAGACTTTGCCAAAAAATAAAATATTGTTTTATAAGTGGAAATGAAAATATATTTTGCCAAGTGAAGTGGTGTGCACCTGTAGAGGCAGGAGGACCACTTGAGCCCGAGTTTGAGACCGGACTGGGCAAGAGTGAGACCCCATCTTAAAAAAAAAAAGGAAATAGGTTTCAATTTTATTTTCCATTTAATCCTTAATGTTACTAATTATGGTTATTTGACTTGGGAATGGACAGAGAGATTGAGGGGTTACACTTTCCCCTTAATCTTTGCAAGCATTTACAAGATTCTTCATCTTTTGGGGAAAGATACTGTTCAGTTGCTGGTAAGTTTAAATCAAAGTAACCAAACTACTTACTAAAAGTAGATTTATTGCACTGTTTTCAAAGCTTAATGTATATTAACTAAATGATAATGGTACCGTGGAATTTGTTTTTAAAAGACTACCGTTAGTCAAGTCCAGCCATATCTGGGAAGCCCACCATACTAAAGACACACTGTGATGTGTAACTCTTTCGTATGTGCTAAAATATAAGACAGCATGAAAATGTCCTGCTGTGAGGAATTCTGTTAGGATGTGCAGATTTTCTTTTCTTTTTTTTTATGTGTAACTCCCACTCAGATGTGCAGATCTTCAAAATGACTATATTATGTATTATTTGGACATTAGAAGTACTGTATACTTCTTTCTTAAAAGTATCACTTGAGAGCAGTGTTGTATTTTGTGTTTTTTAACTTGTAGGTTGAAGACCATGTTATATGAGTTTATGAGGACTAAATACATGTAAACCCACTCAAGATTTAGGGTTGAAATTAAAACTTTTAAAAATTTAATTTGACAAAAATATAATGATACACATAATCATTGTGCTATGTAGTAACTAGGCATCAACAGTAAGTAATTCCTAGGTCATTAATTGCTAGGGTCAATTGCCAGGAGATGCTACAAGGGTAGGACTAATGGTGCAAAAGTTTCTCTAGCTTCACTCCCAAGATGCTTTAAGCTATCTTCAGATGAGACTCAGAGTTTGGACTCTCCCTGATTTCTGACAGTGGGGGTTAATGGTGCAGCATTCCAAAGGGAGTCCAAATCCTGAGGTGTTTTGTGTAACTTAGAAAGACACAGGTTCTGGGGTATTTAAGGTAGGGTTGTACTCTCCCCTTTACAGTATTTGCTTCCCCATTATTGAGAAATTAGGGTTAAACCACTGAAAGTGATGCTTCAAATGTGAAGATGAAGGGGAAGGAGAATTCAGAGCAGTAGCAGAGTATCTTCCATTAACACAGGTAGAATTTAGGAGCTGCGACCTGACTTTTCTCCCCTTACAGTTATCTACTAGCTTATAGATTATGTAAGGTATACATAAAGTCTGGAATCACAAGAAAGTATACATAATCTCAATGACATTTTATATCCCAAGAAGTAGGTCAGATTACGAATGAAGAGGTCTTCAGGACAGAAAAATTTCCTACTCCTCACTGCCCTCAATCTGTAGCTGACCCACAGGTCAATGTGTGATTTAAAGGAAACTCCCCCTGACCCACTCCAACCCCCCCTAAAAGGAACCCATTGTCATATCTAAAACTTGACTATGTAGAGATTTATTAGGATATGATCAGTCATTCATACTCTCATATTGATTATTTTGAGTAAATTATATATCTAATTTTGAAGCTAGAAGTCAGAGAAGTGAAGTAAATAGATCAAGGTCACAGCATGTTAAAAGCAGAACTAGAACTAAATCCTAGGTCTACTTACTCACAGCCTAGTGCTGTTCCCAGATAGCTCCTCTACAAACTGGATAAGATGTGTGCACACCTGCGCATGGTGGCTCACACTTATAATCTCAACATTTTGGGAGGCTAAGGTGGGAGGATTGCTTGAGGCCAGGAGTTTGAGGCCAGCCTGGGCAACATAGCAAAACTCTGTTTCTACAAAAAAACTTTTAAAAAGGAGAGATGGCTTAGAGCTGCACAGTCCGCTATGGTAGCCACTAGCTACATGTGGCTGTTGAAGACTTCAGATGTGGCTAGTCCAATTTGAGAAGTGCTGGAAGTTTAAAATAAAAACTGAATGTCAAGGGCCTAGTACAAAAAAAAATAATATTTTTATAATTTTTTTTATTGATTAAATGTTCAAATGATAATGCCTTAGATACACTGGGTCAGAAAAGATGAAATTAATTTTACCTGTTTTGGGTTTTCTTTTCTGTTTTTACTTTTTCATTTGCCTGCTATAGAATTTCACATTATACATGTGGCACATATTATATGTCTATGGGTCTGTGATGGCTTAGAACATGTGAAAGTAAAGAGGAGAGGAGGGGAAACCTGAATGAGGAACTACAGTAAGGTTTGTTGTTTTTGTTTTTGTTTTTGTTTTTGAGACAGTCCCATTCTGTTGCCCAGGCTGGAGTGCAATGGCATGATCTTGGCTCACTGTAACTGCCACCTCCCGGGTTCAAGTGATTCTCCTGTCTCAGCTTCCTGAGTAGCTGGGATTACAGGTGCCTGCCACCACACGTGGCTAATTTTTGTATTTTTTAGTAGAGACTGGGTTTCATCATGGCCAGGCTGGACTCAAATGTCCACTTGCCTCCGCCTCCCAAAGTGTTGGGATTAAAGGCGTGAGCCACCAAGCCTGGCCAACAGTAAGGTCTCTTTGAATAGTCACAAGACAGCAAAAAAGTATCTGGCTCCTGTAGCTTAGGGGAGGACTCAGGATCTTGAAGAACAGAAGTGTGGAATGGGGAGCTGCCAACACAGGCCTGGTGCTCAAGTTACACCTGGGATATTCCTTCTCTTTACCTCACTCCAGTGCTTTAATCTTTAGTATGTCTTTACTGTAACCTGGAAAATTATGGTATCAAAAATCTGGAAAGACTGCTAATGACTGGCAGTTCAGAACTCCACTTATTTTTATGCTAAAGTCTACTTTCTTTTAAATTCAAGATTTCTACTTGACCACCCTTGAAAAACTTCTCTTTATTCGGGTAAACATCTCTAGCTCTTAACCTCATAAACAGAGATAGTATCCTCTAGACACTTTGTAATTCATTAATATCCATCTTAAAATGTGGATCTCCAAACTGGCACAATATTGAAGGGAGAGTAACTAGTTCAGAATATGGTGGGTCCATTAACTTACATTTCTCAGAGCACAGGGATTCTTTTAGCTTTTTAATAGCTACCTCACACTGTTGGCTCATATTAAGTTTGTAGCCAAATTGACTTTTCATATGAACTGCTTTCAGGGGGCCTGGGAAGTGAGGATGAAGCTTATAGCTCCCTATGCAGAGTAAACAGAAGGTATGTACATGGGTGCCTTTTCCTGTATTTTACAGGGCACACTTTATGTGGCATTTACTACCATGTAGCTTTAACTTTCCAATTTAAGCATTTATTTACACATCATGGACAAAAAAATATAAAACTAAAGTGCTAAAAGCCATTGACAACGAAAAGTAAAGCAGCTCCTATATTGTGGAATTAATGAAGTTTGATTCAACAAAAATATGAATTCATGGCCGGCACGAGAATCCCAGCACTTTGGGAGGCCGAGGCAGGTGGATCACCTGAGGTCAGCAGTTCAAGACTAGCTAGCCAACATGGTGAAACTCCATCCCTACTAAAAATACAAAACTTAGCCAGACGTGGTGGTGGGCGCCTGTAATCCCAGCTACTCGGGAGGCTAAGGCAGAAGAATCTCTTGAACTCAGGAGGTAGAGATTGCCGTGAGCCAAGATCATGCCACTGCACTCCTGCCTGGGTGACAGAGACTCTGTCTCAAAAAAAAAAAAGTACAAATTCATGTACAAATTTTTGAAACACATCTTTTGAACACACCAAGATTAAACTGTGTTCTACCAGCAAGCGTTATTTTGTTAGTGTTAACTATGACATTTTTTCAACTGAGAGATGCTAGTGCATAGCATTAACATTTCTAACTACAATTTACTTGTAAAACATTTAATCTTTATTTCAATTTTACTCTTAAATTTACTCTTCAATGTCATCTGAATACCATGTTCCTATAATTGCAGAATATTTGTGCTTTTTAAAAAAGTAATGTGTTATAGCCGGCACGGTGGCTCACGCCTGTAATCCTAGCACTTTGAGAGGCTGAGGTGGGCGGATTGCCTGAGCTCAGGAGTTCGAGACCAACCTCAGCAATACGGTGAAACCCCGTCTCAACTAAAATACAAAAAATTAGCCAGGTGTAGTGGCATGTGCCTGTAATCCCAGCTACTTGGGAGGCTGAGGCAGGAGAATTGCTTGAACCCTGGAGGTGGAAGTTGCAGTAAGCTGAGATCACACCACTGCACTCCAGCCTGGGCAACAGAGAAAGACTCCACCTAAAAAAAAAAAAGTAATTTGTTATTATCTGTATTGCAGGATAGAGAAGGAGTGTAACTTAGGAATTAAAAGCCAGGCTTTAGTGTCAGGCAAACGTGGGTTTATAATCTTGCCTTTCATACTAACTAGCTGTGCAACCTTGTGAAAATTACTTAACCTCTCTGTTCCTCAGTTTCCTCTTCTATAAAACAGTCCCTGACTCAGAAGACTGTTAGGACTGAATGAGTTAATACATATAAAGTGCTTAGCATGATACCATGTACACAGTGCTGCAAACGTTTGATTTTTTAAAAACCTGTTGTTGCTAATGAATATAATATACTTTTAAAATAGAAACTTAACACAATGAAATGATTGGCTAACTATTAATATTTACATTAAAATTAGGGCCAGGCACAATGGCTCACACCTGTAATCCCAACACTTTTGGAGACTAAGGTGGGAGTATCACTTGAGGCGAGATTAGCTGAGTGTGGCAGTGCATGCCTGAAGTCCTAGCTACTCAGTAGACTGAGGCAGGAAGATTGCTTCACCCCTGGATTCAAGACTGCAGCCTGGACAACAGAGTGACACCCTGTCAATCAATCAATATAATAAAAATATATATTTATATATAATATATATGTGTGTATATTTGATATATGATATGGTGTGTATATACTATATATATGTATATTATATGTATATATATATACGCACACACACAGATGCAGAGAGTATGAGACTGGTAAAACTTATATTGATTATTTTAATGAGAAATTATAATTTTTGTAGAAAAAGGTATGTAGTTTTGCAGAAAGAAAATATAGTGTCTATTTTTGTACTAAGAATGCTCTCTGTAGATAGTTGGATCAGATTGTTGATTTTTACCATAATTCAGTGTGAACTAACAGATGTTTTTAACATCCTCTTCTTCTTTTTAACTGATGAAGATTTGGATTCCTAGACTTGCCCAAGCACTTCTGTCTGCTGTAGCAGACGTGAGACTTTACTCATTAATGAAGCAACTAGAAAATCAGGAAGTGGCAAGATGGGTGGTAAGTTCTAAACACTTGAGAAGCCGTATGCCAGTTACTTCATTCCTATGGGTATGAAGCACATGGAAACACTGATTGCCAAAACAACTTTAGAAGATAATTCATGCAGCTTTACAGAGGTACTTCCATAATTAAGAACAGTAACATGCAGTGGCACCTGCCGTATCTTTCCTCCTGATTAAGCCCTGGACACTGGCAGCCACTGATACCCTCAAACCCTATGAGCGTCTAAACCTGGGAAACAGCCTTTGGAAACCTCTTTACTCTTCAAAATGCCTCTCTTTCCATAGCATGGAGTAGAGATAGTTCCAGATTACCAACTACTTCACACAGCACCTTAGCTACTTACAACCCTTGTTCTGTTCCTCTAGCAAGCCTATATGTGAGGTGCAGCCTGAGAAATCTCTTTGCATTGAAACTCTTTCAGTTCTGAATGGGATGTCCGAAGTATTAGGTTAGTGCAAAAGTAATTGTGGTTTTTGCCACAACAGTATTAGGTTGGTACAATTACTGGACTTGTGAGGGAGAGAGTATGGTACAGAAAACTATCTTTTGTCATTTGACTTATTTCAAGGTGAGATGACAGATTCCTGACATCTCCCACTCAAATCTTGAATGAATGAATTTTTCCCATTTACACAATATCCTAATGAGGGATTGGATCCTGTAGTACTATTGTTAATTCATTTGGCTCTTTGTAAAGTTAATAAGCTTATATGAGCCTGCTTGAAGGTCTTAGCCTTGTTATTTTCTTTTTTTTTGAGACGGAGTTTCACTCATGTTACCCAGGCTGGAGTGCAATGGCACGATCTCGGCCCACCGCAACCTCCGCCTCCTGGGTTCAGGCAATTCTCCTGCCTCAGCCTCCTGGGTAGCTGGGATTACAGGCACGCACCACCATGCCCAGCTAATTATTTGTATTTTTAGTAGAGACGGGGTTTCACCATGTTGACCAGGATGGTCTCGATCTCTTGACCTCGTGATCCACCCGCCTCGGCCTCCCAAAGTGCTGGGATTATAGGCTTGAGCCACCGCGCCCGGCCTAGCCTCGTTATTTTCTACTTATATTCTATGTACATTGCTGAAAGCTCAACATAAAATGGTAGGCAAAAGTCATGATGGCTTTGAAGTGCTTCCTCCAGAGTTACAGCACTAGGTTCTTCTAGTTTAGGAAAAACCTTTACTTTCATGAAAATTGGGAACATTTTTTAAAGGCTGTATTTGGAGAGATGGGAAGCTTGTGCCACATACTTAACAACTGCCTCAACTAACAAGTTTCTTTTAGCACATTTATTTTGCAGACTTAATGTGCTCTGTGTGCATGTTCTTCCAAAAACTGATGCATTAATTTAGTCAATTTCCAAATTAAAATTTAATAATGTCTCCTGACTTTTTTTTTTCCTCTTTCCTGTTTTATCTTAATTTTTCATCATCATTCCAAAACAGGGAAACATTTCAAACAAGGACAATATTCCAAACAAGGTCAATAAAAAAGTCATAAAATTTGTGTCAGTACTATAAGACAGTTTGAGAAATATTGATTGGAAGAATCTAGGTATGAATTTCAATCCTCTGTAAACTCTACCATCAAAGAATCTGTTTTATGTGTTCATTAATGAAAAATGGGATTTTAAATCAAATGCAGTGCCATAAAAATGCACCTGAAAGTATAAATTTCTTAACATGAACAAATATAGATCTGCTATTTTCATAAACCTGTGTTTGATATAACTTTCTAAAAATAACGTTTGGGCATGCCTACTTACTTTAACATCATCTACCTTTTGATGTCCTTTTCACAGTATTTAGACTTACTTGCTATTTGGAACATAGTATGTACTAAGATTTTCCATTTCCTACTTCATACATGTTTGCTCTATACTTGCTCTTAGTTTTTTTGCCAGTTGTGCTCCTGGTTCACATGGTATTGCTGTACCAGAACCCTTACAAACACCATGGAAACTGGTCTCACTATAATTGCTCTTTTCTACTATCCTTTGGAAGGCTCAAAGTCTATGAACAGGTAAGAAAAATTACTGTTAATAATTATGTACAAAACTCTACTTTTGAAAAATCTTAAATATCAACATATTGTAATGTCTAGTAGACCCCCTAATTTTCATGAGTGTTGAGAACCACAAAATTTCAGTTGATATAGCAGAAAACAGATAATACTCAAACCAGATAATTAAGGAGAGTTTAACAAAAGGAATATTTACAAAGGTGTAGACAATATTTAGGAAAGCCAATAAGGAAACACCATAGTACTCCCAGACTAGTTATAGTAGGAAGTCTGTATTACCTCTAGGCTTCAAGGAGCAAGAAGAAATGGTTACTGGAATCTATAAAGAGCTATAATTATAAGAGAGAGCCTCAACAGGGGACAGGCACAGCCATCCTTTAGCAATAATGAGAGACAGCCAGGGGAGTAAATAATCCTGACCCAACTCTTCTGCCTCTCAAGTAGCCCAAACTAGTCAGAAGCCAGAAAGCAAGATAGCCATGGATGTTGTCCATTCGGGTCAGCTTTCCCGAATGTACAGTGCTGGAGAAGAAGCCATCTGGAAGGACAAATAGGAAAAAGTTGGACTTGATTTGGCTTTCTTTAAACTGGGGAAACAAATACCATGCAATGGGAACATGAGTGAAGGCACAGAACTGTAAATGGGCTTCATTTACAGTTATAGTTACAGTATATTCAGGGCAGACTGTGCAAAGTAGTTATAGAGTGTGGTAGGATGCATGGAAGAAGAGAAGAATAAGGGATGAGGCAGGAACGGAGACTTTGAGTTTGGATTTTATTCTGTAGGTAACAGGGAACCATTTGAGACGTTTGAGTGGCATGACATAATCAAATCTGATTTGGAAAAACTTCTTTTGTAATAGCAATATTTAGGATATACTAAAAGGAAAAAAAGCCAGAATTTGAGATCTAGTTAAAATTCTAGTATCCATTTTTCCTACACAAAAAGGTCATTGGGAGGATCAAATAAAATAAGATCATTTCTGCCTTAGACTCTTGACTACAAGAAAAAAGCATTCACTCAAGTTACATATATGATGCAGACTTTCTTATAAGGCTAAAAGGGAAAATGGGCATCTCAAGCCTTGTGGCCAGGACTGGAAGAAAACTGTAGAATATCTCAGCCACGCAGATTAATAAAGGTTATGCAGCATCCAAGGCAGTTTTGGGGAATGAGCTGTTTTGTTGTGCCTTTATATCCCAAATAGCCTGTGAGTCCTGCTTTAGTCTTTCATTATTTAGGGGCTTAGCCAGATTCTGTCCGCTTCTCATTTTGCTAGCAATTACCACATTTCTCTATCTCGCATTCAGTTTGAGACAATCTAATTAGGTCCATTAAATGTCACTGTCTCTATCTGGCCATAATTTTATTTCACACTGGCCAGCCTTAGATTGGCTACTTGGGCCCAGATGCCCTCCCCTAATTCAGTCAGGAAGCCCAAGGGTCACGTGGTATAAAAGGAGTGCTATATAAGCATTTTTCCTTGTATAAGCATGACAGGTACTATTCTAGACCTGACAATAAAATGACCTTTTGCATCCTCTTTTTAAAATTGCAAGTATTGGGCAGACACTGTGGCTCACGCCTGTGATCCCAGCATTTTGGGAGGCAGAGGCGGGTGGATTACTTGAGGCCAGGAGTTCGAGACCAGCCTGGCTCACATGGTGAAACCCCATTCCTACTAAAAATACAAAAATTAGCTAGTCATGGTGACACGTGCCTGTAATCCCAGCTACTAGGGAGGCTGAGGCAGTAGAATTGCTTGAACCAGGGAGACGGAGGTTGCAGTGAGCTAAGATAACGCCACTGCACTCCAACCTGGGCAAAGGAGCGAGACTCCATCTCAAAAAAAATGCAAGTATTATAAATGAAAGATTCCTTTAAGAATGATATGAGAACATATAAGCACTGATTTCTATAAAATGAGAACAAAACCGTTTTCATGATGATTAAATGAGAATCTATGTGAAGTGTAAAACATAGGGCCTATTACAAAATAAGTGTTCAGTAAGTATTGATGACAATGATGTTGTTGTTAAATAAAGGAATTTTTCTGCTGGGTGCGGTGGCTCACGCCTGCAATCCCAGCACTTGGGAGGCCGAGACGGGAGGATCACAAGGTCAGGAGTTCAAGACCAGCCTGGCCAACATAGTGAAACCCCGTGTCTACTAAAAATACAAAAATTAGCTGGGCGTTGTGGCACATGCCTGTAGTCCCAGCTACTTGGGAGGAGAATTGCTTGAACCCAGGAGGCAGAGGTTGCAGTGAGCCAAGACTGAGCCATTGCACTCCAGCCTGGGCTACAGAGCAACACTCTGTCTCAAAAAAAAAAAAAAAAAAAAAATATTTCTAGGCCTGGTGCATTGGCGCACACCTGTAATCCCAACACCTTGGGAGGGAGGGATGGGAGGACTGCTTGAGCCCAGGGGTTTCACGTCAGCCTGGGCAACAAAGTGAGACCCCATCTCTACAAAAAATAAAAAGACTGTAGTCCCAGCTACTTGGGAGGCTGAGGAGGAAGGATTATTTGAGCCTGGGAGATGGAGGTTGCAGTGAGCCATGATCATGTGATGTCACTGCATTCCAAAAAGTATTTCTGGGCAATGCAAAAAAACCCAAAACAAAAACCGTGATGAAAAGGTCCCGGGATGCTAAGTGTCAGAACTTAATGTAAAATGACGACAGTGGAAGTAGGAAGGAAACAAAAGTGGATGAGTGGGATGAAAAGTGCTGTTTACGGTAACTCCAAAGTTTTAAGACTAGGAAACTGAATGTGGCCAGGTGTGATAGTTCACACCTGTAATCCCAACACTTTGTGAGGCTGAGGTGGGAGGATTACTTGAGCCAAGGAGTTCAAGACCAGCCTGGGCAACATAGTGAAACCCCATCTCTACAAAACATTTAAAAGTTAAAGAGGCATGGTGCATAGTCCCGGCTACCAGGAAGGCCGAGGAGCTTGCAATGTCAAGGCTGCAGTGATCTGTGCTTGCACCACTGTGCTCCTGCCTAGGCAAGACCCTGACTCAAAAACAAAAAAGAAACAAAGAAACGGCAACATGGGTGGACCTGGAGGCCATTACCCTATGCAAACTAACACAGGAACAGAAAACCAAATACCACATGTTCTCACATATGAGAACTAAACATCAAGAACACATGGATACTAGGAGAGAAACAGATACTGGGGGCCTACTTGAAGGTGGAAGGTGGGAGAAGGGAGAGGATCAGAAAAAATACCTATAGGGTACTATGTTTATTACCCAGTTGACAAAATTATCTGTACACCAAACCTCCGTGACATGAAATTTACCTATATAGCAAACCTGCACATATACCCCTGAACCTAAAATAAAAGTTAAAAGAGAAAATTACATGGAAAAAATTAAAATAAAAGAAGGAAACGAAATACTATTAATTTATATAGTGTACACTGAAGAGGTTTGAGGAAAAGTTGTGGGGTTTATGTCACATAGCTCTGAGTGCCAGTATATGATCTATATAAAAATAGCAGAAATCCCAACGTGCTGGGATTACAGATGTGAGCCACAGCTATATAAAAACTGGCCAAGGCAGGCGGATCACTTGATGTCAGGAGTTCAAGACCAACATGGTGAAACCCCATCTCTACTAAAAATACAAAAATTAGGCAGGCATGGTGGCATGCGCCAGTAGTCCCACCGACTCAGGAGGCTGAAGTGGGAGAATCACTTGGACCCAGGAGGTGGAAGCTGCAGTAAGCCGAGATCGTGCCACTGGCTTCCAGCCTGGGTGATAGAATGAGATCTTGTCTTAAAAAAAAAAAAGACAAATGAAGGAGTAAGAAATATACATCTGAAAGTCTGGAGTAAGGTCAAGACTAGAAATACAGACTTGGCAATCCACTGTGTAATTTCACTATAGCAGAAGTTGTATGTAGCGTCTATGAGTCAAATGCTACTTGGCTAAATTTTTTAAATAGTGAGGTTTTTTTTTTGTTGTTGTTGTTTTGTTGTTGTTTGTTTTTTTAAGAGTCTCTGTTTCCCAGGCTGGAGTGCGGTGATATGATCTCAGCTCACTGCAGCCTCGACCACCTGGGCTCAAGCAATCCTCCTGCCCCAGCCTCTCAAGTAGATGGAACCACAGGCTTGCACCACCATGCCCAGCTAATTTAAAAAAAAAAAAAAATATGTAGCAGGGTGCAATGGCTCATGCCTGTAATCCCAGCACTTTGGGAGGCTAACACAGGTGGATCACCTGAGGTCAGGAGTTCAAGACCAGCCTCACCAACATGGTAAAACCTTGTCTCTACTAAAAATACAAAATCCAGATATGGTGGTGCATACCTGTAATCCCTGCTACTCAGGAGGCTAAGACAGGAGAATCGCTTGAACCAAGGAGGCAGGGGTTGCAGTGAGTCCAGATCATGCCATTGTACTCCAGCCTGGGCAACAAAAGCAAAATCCATCTCAAAAAAAAAAAAAAAAAATTGGCTGAGCAGCTGTGGCTGACACCTGTAATCCCAGCACTTTGGGAGGCCGAGGCAGGTGATCACAAGATCAGGAGATCAAGACCGTCCTGGCTAACACAGTAAAACCCCGACTGTACTAAAAATACAAAAAATTAGCTGGGCATGGTGGAACATGCCTATAGTCCCAGCTACTCAGGAGACTGAGGCAGGAGAAATGCTTGAATCTGTGAGGCAGAGGTTGCAGTGAGCCAAGATTGTACCACTATACTCCAGGCTGGGCGACAGAGCAAGACTCTGTTTAAAAAAAAAAAAGAAAGAAAAAATTTTTGTGTGTGTGTGGAGATGGGGTCTCCTTCAATTGCCCAGCTGGTCTTGAACTCCTGGGATCAAGTGATCCTCCTGCCATGGTATCCTGAAGTGTTGGGATTACAGGCATGAGCCACCAAACCCAGCCTAAATTTCAAGCTTATATATCAAAACCTGGATTTCTGGTTTTTCTTGAAAAATTGGAAGTTCTAGTAGCATTTTGGGTTAGGATAACTTCATGACAATACCATGGTTCAAACCTAGTCTACAAATCTCTTATTTATTTATTTAGACAGAGTTTCGCTCTGTCACCCAGGCTGGAGTGCCCTGGGGTGATCTTGGCTCAATGCAACCTCTGCCTCCTGGGTTCAAGCAATTCTCCTGCCTCAGCCTCCTGAGTTGCTGGAACTACAGGCATGCACTACCATACCCAGCTAATTTTTGTATTTTTAGTAGAGACAGGGTTTCACCATGTTGGCCAGGCTGGTCTTGAACTCCTGACCTTGTGATCCACCCGCCTTGGCCTCCAAAAGTGCCAGGATTGCAGGTGTGAACCACCACACCTGGCCCATTTCTCATTTTTATAGTTTAGCAGGTCTCTGTAAGCATTTGAATTTGTTATCCCTGAACTTATATCCTCATCAACATTATAGATTTCTTTTTTCTTTTTTGAGATGGAATTTCACTCTTGTTGCCCAGGCTAGAGTGCAATGGTATCAGCTTGGTTCACTGCAACTTCCACCTCCCAGGTTCAAGCAACTTTCCTGCCTTAGACTCCCAAGTAGCTGGGATTACAGGTACCCGCCAAAAATCCTGACTAATTTTTTGCATCTTTAGTAGAGACAAAGTTTCACGATGTTGGCCATGCTGATCATGAACTCCTGACCTCAGGTGATCCACCCATCTTGGCCTCTCAAAGTGCTGGGATTGCAGGTGTGAGCCACCATACTTGGCCTATAGATTTCTTTATAGTTATTTTTATTAATTAATAGGTATATAATGGTAATATAGGTTGTCTTATTTTGCTGTCTTTTAATTTTTACAGGGCTATTTTTCCACGTAATAATATACTATCCATAGTCCTCATGATTAAATTATCATCTCTTTCAACCATTAGTTGAGAGAAGTCTTACTAGTAAAAATCTATATTTTTATCCATGATCATATAATTTATACAGTAGACCTTTAACAGTTGTATGTGTATATATATATATATATCTCAATTGGCTAAAATTAACTTACATTCAAAAAAAATTTTATGTACTCAGAGCCCACGCTGCCTAAATAATCATGTTTCTTTAAATGCCCATGCTTTTTCTTAGAGAAAGGCTCTCTGTATGACTTTCTTATAGCTCCTTATGAGAAACTTGATCTTTTTTTTAAAATCAAGAAATTAATTGGCAAAGTTGTGAGGTAAAAAGTATATACTTTTTATAGCACACAAGACTGGCATTAAAACATATACTTGAAACTTCTTACTTGAAAATACTAGAATTAGAAAATGAGCACTGAAAACAGCTTTGGATATTACCTTTTTTAACAGATAAGAAAACCTAGGACCCAGAAAATATAAGTAACCTGCAAAAGTTAACATAGCTATTTAGGCTGAGCACGGTGACTGACATCTGTAATCCCAGCACTTTAGGAGGCCGAGGCAGGCGGATCACCTGAGGTCAGGGTTTGAGACCAGCCTGGCCAACGTGGTGAAACCGTGTCTCTACTAAAAATATAAAAAGTTAGTCAGGCATGGTGGTATACACCTGTAATCCCAGCTACTCAGGATCCTGAGGCAAGAGAATTGCTTGCACCCAGGAGGCAGAAGTTGCATTGAGCCACTGCACTCCAGCCTGAGTGACAGAGTGAGACTGTCTCAAAAAAAAAAAAAGGTCATATAGCCATTATACCAAAAGGAAGATGTCATATCACAGTGTAAATGATAGATAACTTCAAAGTTAATTTCCCACTTGTCTTACCACACATTTTCCTCTTATAGTGTCAAGTACTCATCCCTAGTGGCACTTGCCTTCATAATTCGTCCCACAGCTGTCATTCCGTGGACACCTTTGCTCTTCAGACATTTCTGTCAAGAACCAAGAAAGCTTGATCTTATTCTACATCATTTTTTACCCGTAGGGTAAGTGTGGTAACAATCCATCCCTTAATTTTAGTAACCTATAAATCACAGATTATGAACAAAATTTTACATCTTTCAGCTATATCTTCTAATGTCAATGAGAACTCTTAGTCCAAGGAAATAGAATATTGCAAAACTTATGTATTATATTCTTATATTTATGATCCTGACTATAACTATTTTAATTTGCTTAACTGAGTACTTTTATAATTATTTCTAACTTAGAACTGTCTGATGCTTTATTTCCTAAATATTTCTCAAATATATTTTAGGGATACTTGATTCTTTTACATTTGTATAGGGCTTTATCATTCATAATGTGTTTTTACATATTACCTCATAATTTTCATAATACTACAATCTAGGCAATATATGTTTTTATTTTGTAGTAGAGAAAACAGGAGGCTGGGAGAAATTAAAAATGTGTTAGCCAAAGCCATTGGGCTAGCTGCTATACTGGTATTGAAACCCAGGTCTTCTAACTACACTATGAGCTCCTAGGATCAGACATATCCCAAGTATCTAGTAGACTATCCCAAATAATTATTTATTGAAGGGATGACTGCATTCTGACTCGTAGAACGTGATCTTTTTAATATACAATCATGTACCATATAGTGACATTTTGGATAGCACTGGACTGCACTTATGACAGAGATCCCATTAGATTATATTAGTGTATTTTACTGTACTTTAGTTTCTGCGTTTAGCTATGTATATTCATTTATTTGAGATGGAATTTTGCTCTGTCACCCAGGCTGGAGTGCAGTGGTGCAATCTCAGCTCACTGCAACCTCTGCCTCCCTCCCAGGTTCAAGTGATTCTCCTGCCTCAGCCTCCCAACTAGCCTAGCTGTTATTACAGGCGCCCGCCATCACACCCGGCTAATTTATTTTTGTATTTTTAGTAGAGATGGGGTTTTACCATGTTACCCAGCTAGTCTCGAACTCCTGACCTCAGGTGATCTGCCCACCTTGGCCTCCCAAAGTGCTGGCATTACATGTGTGAGCCACTGTGCACAGCCTGTTTTGCCATAGTTAGATACACAGATACTTAGCATTGTGTTATGGTTGCTTACAATATTCAGTATAGTACCATGCTATATAGGTGTGCTGCCTAGGAGCAGTAGGCTATACCATATAGCCAAGATATGTGTAAGCTATACTATCTAAGCTTATGTAAATGCACTCTATGATGTTTGCACAATGATGAAATTGCCTAATAATGCAGTTCTCAGAATGTATCCCCATTGTTAAGTAGTACATGACTGTACTAGTATTCATTAGTCACAAGTATTTTTTGGGTAGCAATCTGAAACGAGTAAATTATCTTGCGTCTCAGTTGCTACCTTGTTGTCATTTCTCAGATGTATTACTAACATTACATTAAGTATGTTCATTCATTCAGGAAGCATTTAATCCTACTATGTGCCAGGCAGTGTTCCAGATGTAGGAGATGCATCAGTTTAACCAAAAAAACTTCCAGCCTTCATGAAGTTTACATCCTAGTAGGGAAAAAGAGACAACTCAAAAGATAAGAATAAATATGTATCTGTCGAGTGATGGTGATACAGGGAAAAATAATTGTGGGATAAGGAGGAGAGAATGCTAGTGCTTGGTGTAGTGGGGGAGCTGTTATTTTTAAATAGGGTAGTTGGGAAAGATCACCATGATAAGGTGACACTGGAGCCAAAACTTAAAGGAGTTCAGGGAGCGAACCATGTAGTTACTTGATGAGAGAATATTCCAGGCAAAGGAACCAGCCAAGTACTAAGTATGTTGGACATATTTAAGGAACAGCAAGAAGAT
>NW_016107469.1:1363629-1375269 GCF_001604975.1 Cebus imitator
AAAAAAAAAAAAAAAAAGGCAACTTACCATAAATAGAAAATCTGAACAGTACTATATATATTAAAGAAATTTAATTTGTAATTAAGATCTTCAAAGAAAGATGCATCAGGTTCAAATGGCTTTAACGGCAAATTATTCCATATATTTAATGAAGAAGAAACATCAATTCACATGAACTATTCCACAGAACAGAAAAAGAAAAACATTTCCCAATTCCTTTCATGACAATAGCAATATTCTTGATACCAAAAATCTAACAAGGACATTACAAGAAAGGTCAATTATAAACCAGTATTTCTCATAACTATGAATGTAAAAATCCTGAAGAAATATTAGCAAACTGAATCCATAAAATATTTAAAAGAACACATGACATCCAATATTGGGTTTGTTCCAGGAATGTAAAGCAGGTTTAATATTTGAAAATCAGTCGGTGTGATTAATGACATCAAGAGAATAACACAGAGAAAGCATATGATGAAACTAAAGTCCCAATCATGATTGTGGGTGGGGGGAAAGGCAACCCTTAGAAAACAAACTGTGGAAAGGGACTCATTCATATGACAATTTCTATAAAAACTTTACAGAAAAATCATCCTTAGTGTGAACATATTGAAATCCTTTTTCTTGAGATAGAGAAAGATACAAGGATGGTTATTATCTTTGCTCCTGTTCAACAGTATGCATCCTAGCTAGTACAATAAGACAAGAAAAGCAAGTTAGTGGTAGAAAGGGGCCAGGTGCTGTGGTTCATGCCTGTAATCCCAGCACTTGGACAGGCCGAGGTGGGCGGATCACCTGAGGTTGGGAGTTCAAGACCAGCCTGACCAACATGGAGAAACCCCATCTCTACTAAAAATACAAAAAATGAGTCAGGTGTGGTGACGGGTGCCTGTAATCCCAGCGACGCGGAAGCTGAGGAAGGAGAATCATTTGAACCAGGGAGGTGGAGGTTGGGGTGAGCTGAGATCACACCACTGCACTCCAGCCTCGGCAACAAGAGTGAAACTCTGTCTCAAAAAATGGTAGGAAGAAAGAAATAAAACTATATGACTTTGTATGATTGTATATGTAGAAAATTCAAAAGAATCTAGAGATAAACTATTAGATAATCATGTTCACTAGATACAAGGTCCATATAGAAATATTAATTGCACCTGGATATTAAACCATTGGGTAAAAGTTTGAAGAATAGTTACATAGTTCCAAAGTATCTTCCACAAGAGACCTACTAATTACAAAGTATAAAATGATAACTTTATAGTGGAGAAACTTGGCAGACATACCTTAACTAGATGACTGAAGTTAACATTGCCAGTAATACGACAAATCAGTATGATGAGACGCTTGATCGGAAGCACTGAGAAAAAAATCCCATCACTTTGGTGATGTTACTGCCAAAATGCATAACCTGAATCTAATATTGAGAGAACCTCAGACAAACTCAAATTGAGGTACATTCTACAAAATAGCTAAATTCCTCAAGATGCTGCAGTCATAAAAGATAAAGATTAAGGAACTAGCATTCCAGATTAAAGAGACTAAAGAAACATTAAAAACTGAATACAACAAATAATTGGGGCTGGGCATGGTGGCTTACACCTGTAATCCCAGTACTTTGGGAGGCCGAGGCGGGCGGTTCACCTGACGTCAGGAGTTCAAGACTAGCCTAGCCAACATGGTGAAACCCCATCTCTACTAGAAATACAAAAAATTAGCTGGGTGTGGTGGCACGCACCGGTAGTTCCAGCTACTCAGGAGGCGGAAGCAGGAGCATCACTTGAACTTGGGAGGTGAAGACTGCAGTAAGCCAAGATCAGGTTCACCCTCTGCCTACTGGGTTCCAGTAATTCTCCTGCCTCAGCCTGAGCACTCCAACCTGGGTGACAAGAATGAAACTCCATCTCAAAAAACAACAACAACAACAAATGATTGGGATTTATTTTTTCTTTGCTACAGTGGTCATTTTTGGGACAATAGGCAAAATTTGAATAAGGTCTGTAAATTAGCCAGACCTTATTCAAAATTCAAATAGTAGTAAAGATTTAATGTTAATTTCCTGATTCTGTGATGTGTGGTTTATGTAGGAGAAATTCTTTTTAGGAAGTATCCACTGACATATTTAGAGATAAGGTTGACTGTGTGCAACTCACTCTTAAACAGTTGAGGAAAAATATGTATATTTAAAGAGAGAGTGAAAAATATGAATAAAACAAATTAGTAAAATGTTAACGTGGGGAATCTAGGTGAAGAAAACTTAAAATATTCATAGTGGTATCCAAAAATATCAGCAAATTATGAATACATTAATATAGGGTGGTCAAGATGTAAGGTGTTCAAGATCTCTACACAGAAAGCTCTAAAACATGACTGGGAAAAATTAATGAAGGCCTGAATAAATGGAGGAATATTCCATGTTCATGGATGAGGGACTCAATTTTTTTTTTTTTTTTTTGAGATGGAGTCTCGCTCTGTTGCTCAGGCTGGAGTGCAGTGGTAGGATCTCAGTTCACTGCAGCCTCCGCCTCCTGGGTTCCAGTGATTCTCCTGCCTCAGCCTCCTAGGTAGCTGGGAACACAGACACATGCCACTGCGCCCAGCTAATTTTTGTATTTTTAGTAGAGACATGTTAGCCAGGATGGTCTTGAACTCCTGATCTCAGGTGATCTGCCCACCTCAGCCTCCCAAAGTGCTAAGATTACAGGTGTGAGCCACTGCATCTGGCCAGACTGTCTTTTAAAGTAATCAGTTGTCTCCAAATTGATCTGTACATTCAATGCAATTCCAATTAAAATTCCAGTACAATGTGTGTAGGTATCTATGAATTGATATGGTGACTTTAAACTTTTAAGTGAAATGCAAAAGTCCAAGAATAGCTAAGATTCCTTGAGGCAAAAAAATGTTGGAGGACTTACACTACTAGATTTTTTTTTTTTTTTTTTTTGAGGTGGGGTCTCACTCTGTCACCCAGGCTGGGGTGCAATGGCACAATCTTGGCTCACTGCAACCCCCACCTCCCAGGTTCAAGTGATTCTCATCCCTCAGCCTCCTGAGTAGCTGGGATTACAGGTGCCCACCACTATGCCCCGCTAATTTTTTGTACTTTTAGTAGAGACAGGATTTCGCCATGTTGGCCAGGCTGGTCTTGAACTCCTGACCTCAGGTGATCCACCTGCCTTGGTGTCCCAACGTGCCGGGATTACAGCCATGAGCCACTGTGCCTGACCTACACTACTAGATAGTAAGACTTATTACAAAGTTATAGTAATTAAGACAACTTAGAATTAGTACAACGTAAAACAAATAGATCAGTGGAACAGAATATGGTCCAGCAGCAGATTCAAACATACGTAGTCACTTTATTTATAAGGAAGGTGATACTGTAGTACAGTAAGGAAGGGATAGTCTTTTCAATAAACACATAGTTGGCTATCGATATGGAAAAAAAAAAATCTGGACCCTTCCCTTCCCAGCATATGCAAAAAAAAACAAAAACAAAACAAAACAAAACAAAAAAACACTCCAAGGGAATTATAGATCTTGATGTAAACGTCAAACAGTGGTGCTTGTCTAAGACATGACAGAAGATCCTCATGATCTGGAGGCAGGCAAAAATTTCCTCAATAGAGCATAAGTACTAACTATAAAGAAAAAGATAGATACATTTGAATACATTAAAGACTTTTGTTCATCAGATTCACCATTAAGAGTGAAAAAGCAAGCTACAGATCAGAAGAAGATACTATAATACATATAACCAACTAAACCCTTACATCCAGATTATATAGAAAACTTGTAAAAATCTGTAAGAAACAGATCACTCATAGGAAAGTGATCAGAAAGACTTTTATCAAGTACTTCAAAAATATTAAAATGGCCATTAAGTATAAAGATACTCATCTCATTTGTCATCAAGGAAATACAAAGTAAAATCACCATGAAATACTACTATACATCCACCCAAATGTCTAAAACAATGTGGAACTCATATATTTCTGTGGGAATGTAAACTAACACAGTATTTTGGAAAACTTTTAAGTATTTACAAATGCTAAATAAACACATAGTTGCACTTATACCTTAGGACCGGGGTCCCCACTCCCCAGGCTGTGGACTGGTAGATTAGGAACTGGACTGGGCTGCATGGCATGGGGTGAGCAAGCAAGCATTACTGCCTGAGCTCCACCTCCTGTCAGATTCTTATAGCAGCCTGAACCCTGTTGTGAACTGCACATGCAAGGGATCTAGGTTGCGCTCCTTATGGGAATCTAATGCCCAATGATCAAGGTGGAACAATTTCATCCAGAAACCATGCCCCACTCCCACCCCCGCAATCTGTTTGTGAAGAAATTATCTTTCATGAAACCAGTCCCTGGTGCGGAAAAGGTTAGGGACCGCTACCTTAGGGCCCACCAATTGCAATCCTAGGTATATGTCTAACAGAAATGCATATATATGGATAACAAAAGATGTGTAAAAGAATGTTCATCCCAGCAGTATTCACAATAGCTGAAAATGGAAGCACAATGTCCATCAACTGAATGAATAAATACAGTGTTATATATATAGTTACAATCCACAGTATTGTAAATGAATTAACTACAGCAGGCAAAAAAACTTGGTTCCATCTCAAAAGCATAGTGACTAAAGGAATTTGGACATGAGTATATATGATATGATTCTATTCTTATAAAATTCAGAAAAAGGTAAAACTCATCTATGCTATCAGAAATTAGGATAGTGGTTACCTTTGGGAAGGGTAAAGGTTACCTCTGGGTTACTTTTGTGAAGGGGGTAGGGATTGGAGGGACAAGGGGGTGCTGTTAATACTCTTTATCCTGCTCTGTATGACAGTTACACAGCTGTGTTCATATAGTGATGATTCATACAGCTTTATCCTCATAGCACATTTTTCTGTATATGTGTTCGTGGTAAGCAGTCTCTGAGATGGCCTCCAACGATCCCATCCTCTTGCTATTTATGTCTTTGTATAATCCTCTCGCCTTGAACATGGGTTAGATTTGTTGACTCAATTCAAATGAATATAATACAGCAGAAGACATGGAATATCACTTACAAGACTGGGTTATGAAAAGATTATGGTGGCTGGGCACAGTGGCTTATATCTATAATCCCAGCACTTTGGGAAGCCAAGGTGTAAGTATTTCTTGAGCCTGGGAGTTTGAGACCAGCTGGGCAATATAGTGAGACCCCACCTCTACAGAAAATCCAAAAATTAGCCAGTCATGCTGGCACACACCTGTAGTCCTAGTTACTTGGGAGTCTGAGGTAAGAGGATCACTTGAGTCCAGGAGGTCAAGGCTGCAGTGAGCCATGATCACACACTACTGCACTCCAGCCTGGGTGATAGAGCAAGACGCTGTCTCTAAAACAAGAAAAGAATAAATAAAAAGACTGTGGCTTCGATCCTTGGTGCCTGTCTCACTGACTCTTGGCTGACTCGCCCTGGGTTAAGCCAGTCATTGTGTCATGAGACAGTCTTAACGAGACGGCCACATGTTGAAGAACTTAGGACCACCAGTAGCCATGTGAGCAAATTTGGCAGCGGATCTCTCCTCTACCCATAATCGAACCTTCAGCTGAAACTGTAGCCCCTGCTAAGAGCTTGACTACAATTCATGAGAGACCTTGAGCCAGAGGCACCTAGCTAAGCAACATCTAGGTTCTGGATTCACAGGAACTAAGAAATGGTAAATATTCATAGTTTTTGTTTTTGTTTTTTTTTCGAGACGGAGTTTCACTCATGTTACCCAGGCTGGAGTGCAATGGCACGATCTCGGCTCACCGCAACCTCCACCTCCTGGGTTCAGGCAATTCTCCTGCCTCAGCCTCCTGAGTAGCTGGGATTACAGGCACGCACCACCATGCCCAGCTAATTTTTTGTATTTTTAGTAGAGACGGGGTTTCACCATGTTGACCAGGATGGTCTCGATCTCTTGACCTCGTGATCCACCCGCCTCGGCCTCCCAAAGTGCTGGGATTACAGGCTTGAGCCACTGCGCCCGGCCCATAGTTTTAAGTTAACAAGTTTTGGGGTAATTTGTTATACAGCAGTAGTTTTACAATAATCTTTATGTTAATATATGTTTATAGTATTAATAGATTATATAATCTTTATATATAGTATATTGAGCTTTATCAATAGTTATCTTTCAAAATGTGTAAATCCATATTCAGTTGGTGAAACCGTAAAGTATTTTTATAGTGGCTTTTGATGCAAAGCACGAACAAAGCCATATGCCAATAGTGGATTTTCAGCAAGCTCCAAATGTGAATCATTATTCTATTTTTGTTTTTCAGCTTTGTTACTTTGAGTTTGTCTCTGATGATTGATCGTATTTTTTTTGGCCAAGTAAGTAAAAGTATATTAAGCTAATAGCTATTTTTATTTTTAATCCATTAATACTTTGGAACAGAGGCAAACAATTTTTTTAATGATATGGGAAACATTACAAAGGACTTCTAGGAATATCTGAATAAGCCTTTGGTTCAATTGGTTGTGTTTTCTACATGAAAGAATTAATATTTCTAGTTGAGATTCAGGAGAGTACATTTTAAGGCAGGGAATTATTAAGTGAGCACTTAATGTTACCTGTTGCTGTTTCTGTCATTATTGTCAGCTTTGTGCTGTAATTCAAATTGTAACATTTTCAAACCTTTATCTTAGTAGGTAATATCTGACATTGTAAGGTATTACACAGTCAGAAAAAATTGTCTAGCATCCTCCTTACCTCTAACTGGATATAAAACTTGCGTGGGGCTAGAGGCCATTATTCTAAGTGAAGTAACTCAGGAATGGAAAACCAAATATTATATGTTCTTACAAGTGGGAGCCAAGCCGTGAGGATGCAAAGACATAGAATCATATAATGGACTCTGGGAACTTGGGGTGGGGAAGGGTGAGAAATAAGAGACTACATATTGGGTACAGTGTACATTGCTTGGGTGATGGGTGCACCAAAATCCCAGAAATCACCTCTAAAGAACTTATTCATGTAACCAGAAGCCATCTGTACCCCAAAAATTATTGAAATAAAAAAACAAACTTAGATTGCCAAAATACATATGAAAGTTCATTCATAATTTTTGAGATTCACTTTGAGATTCACATTCAAGGTGAATCTCAAAAATCTAGTTTTACAAATTAACAAAAAACATATTAATACTTAAAGAAGAAAAAATAACAGTTAAGGATTTCATACAGTCAATCAAAATTATTGATGTAAACTACTGTCTGGTTTTTAGACTTCAATTCTGATTTAATGTCAAGATTATGTCAGTCCCCTTAATGCCAAAGATTACTGCTTGGCACTAACACATTTCTATTTCTTTTTCCTTCAACTATGCCAGTGGACTCTGGTTCAATTTAATTTTTTGAAATTTAACGTGCTGCAGAACTTGGGAACATTTTATGGTTCTCATCCATGGCACTGGTACTTCAGTCAAGGATTTCCAGTTATCTTGGGTACTCACCTACCCTTCTTTATTCATGGCTGCTTTCTAGCACCGAAGAGATACCGGATACTGTTGATGACTGTGCTGTGGACACTGCTTGTTTATAGGTAAGATTTTATTTGTTCAAAAGGCTAAAATTTTTATGATACCAGGAAATCAAATTAACTAAATTCTTCAAAAAGTAAACTGTTTACTTTTTTGGAGGTACCATTAACTTTTGTTAGTGAGGATTATCTTAGAAGATACAAGTAGTAGTAATTATGGAGGCATTCAGAGTGAATAGATATGTAGTTTGCTTAACTACATATCTAAAGGATTATACTCAATGTTTAAGAACTTGGAATAATTTTATTTGCTAAAAAAAACAAAAAAACAGACCAGGCACAGTTGCTCATTCCTGTAATCTCAATACTTTGGGAGGCCAAGATGGGAGAATTGCTTGAAGCCAGGAGTTCATGACGAGCCTGAGCAACATAGCAAGACCCTCTCTCTGAAAACAATTTAAAGTTACGAGGGCATGTTGTCATGTGCCTATAGTCCTAGCTTTTGAGAAACTGAGGCAGAAGGACTGCCTGAGCCCAGGAGATTGCAGTGAGCTATGATTGTGCTACTGCACTCCAGCCTGGGTGACAAAACAAGACCCTGTCTCAATCAATCAATCAATCAATCAATCAATACCACCAAAATTTTAAATTGAAAGACCACAGAAATACATTCTAAAATAAAAATGTATGTATCTATATTCCAATTTTGACTAATTTTATGTACTTGGATTGGAAATAGAAATCCCATTTTTAGAATGTAACTGTACTTTGTAATTTCAAATTGACATCATATTTTATCATTAGTTTTACCATATCCTAATCACCTTATAACTAAAAAATGAGACTAATTCCTGAAGGAAGAAAGGAAGAAATTCAGTCTGAATACTGAGAAAATAAATAGATCCAGTCCGGGTGCAGTGGCTCACGCCTATAATCCCAGCACTTTGGGAGGCCAAGGTGGGCAGATCAAAAGGTCAAGAGATCGAGACCATCATGGCCCATATGGAGAAACCCCATCTCTACTAAAAATGCAAAAATTAGCTGGGCGTGGTGGTGTGCACCTGTAGTCCCAGCTACTCAGGAGGCTGAGGCAAGAGAATAGCTTGAGCCCAGAAGGCGGAGGTTGCAGTGAGCCGAAATTTTTTTGCTCTGTCGCCACTGCACTCCAGCCTGGTGACAGAGCAAGACTCTGTCTCAAAAAATAAATAAATAGATCATGTTAATTATATTTTACATTAAATACATTAATTTCTCAATCTATCATATAATTAATAGTTTCTTATCTCTTTTTATTATAGCATGTTGAGCCACAAAGAATTCAGGTTTATTTATCCAGTTTTACCATTTTGTATGGTGTTCTGTGGTAAGTGCTTTTGTCTTATATAGAAAATTATATAGAAATAGTTCAAAGACAACACATCCTCATTAAACTCTATTTATATTTTCAACTAGCTTACTAAAGAATTACTTCTTAATTACAAATTAATTGTATTATTGCAATATTCCCTTTTTGTAGTCCAAATATATTTTTTCCTGTATCCTCTAAAGTGAGATAAAAACATAAAGATCCTAGCCCATTGCAGTGGTGTGCACTTATAGTCCCAGCTACTCAGAAGCCTGAGACAGGAGGATCACCTGAGCCCAGGAGTTTTGAGACCACCATGGGCAAGTCCTTCTCTCAAAAAACAAACAAAAAACCCACATAAATATCCAAAACCCAAAGCAGTTTTTGGTGGTGGTGTTTCTATTTGGTGGTGGTGTTTCTAACTAAAAAGTAAAGGAACATATCTGTTTTAGATGAACTATTTTAAGTTTATGGTTAAAGTGTAAGGGTCTTCATTTTCACAAAGGAAAATGTATTTATTGCTGTTGAAACTAGTTTTTAATGCTTTTACACACAAAACATTTACCCTTTTAAAACTCACTGTCAGGTATATACAATTTTTTAAGTAATTAACTCCTGATTTTATTTCAGGACTTTTGTCCATTTTTCCACAGTCTTAACATGTACTTTTTTGTCACTTACAAAAATATGACTCAGTTCAGGAAAACCTGGATTTTTACATTGGTTGGTTTGGAAAAATTATGAATTGAAACTTTATTAACTTCAAGTTTAATTCGGAATAAATGACTGTTGGCTTCCTTCAAATACTAAGACCTTAAAAAAAAATCACTGCGTTGAGAGAGAAGAAATAACTAGCCAAGTGGAACTGGAGTCTGGAAAAAACCTAGGGAGTTACTGTTCTCAAACTTATTTTTACTTAAAAAAAAAAAAAAAACATTGAGTTAGACATCGTTTGACCAACTATAAATCAACTCCTACAGATCTGAGATGTATATCTCTTCAATTTAAGAAGACAAACATACAAACATAAAATCAAATATAACAATCTGTATATTTGACACATCTGAAGTTCTGAAACCAAAGCCTCAGTCTGTCATTACTTTATAGTCTAACCACATACAAATGCGGGCACATACAAAAATATAGACATCTAACAGTTATTTGGCAAGCCGTAAGAATAGCTTGCCCCATTTGCCAGAGGAAATCTGTTCTTAAGTCACTGTTCAGAAGTTAAAGTGGTTTCTGTTTTGTTGGGTTTTTTTGTTTTTTGTTTTACAGCCACTTGAGTGTGTATTATAATTAAATCAAACATTGCCAGAGTACAGAGACAAATGTTTGTGTGTGCCTGGAGGGGACAGGGAGGTTGGTTAATTGAGTAACTTGGTTTGATTTGTTTTCGTAAACCAGATTTTTCTAGCCTTCTTCTTCTGTGTTCTGTTTCTTTACCAAGTATTTACACATAGATTTGAGTTGTCTGAATCCTCATTACAAGTCTAAAAGATTGAATCTTTAAGTAGCAAGATCCCTGTTACCAGGGCCTATTCCCAGTTTATTGAGATACAATGCTGATGAGGTGTGAAGAGATCCCCTTCTAATAGGTGAGAATCACTCCTTCTCCCATCCTCTACCTACTTAGAGAGATCCCTAAAAGACAGCAGCCTAGAAAACCCCTTCATTTCCTCACGTTGGATTTTTTTCCTTCACACCCTACCTAAGGTTCTAGAGTAGGTCAAAAAAGTCTGATTCCTAGGAGATTTGTACTTCCACTAAGAGTCAGAGCTCTTTAATGCCAAGAGGTTCCAACAGTAGGATCAATTCTGTCTACATGTCTCACCAAGACAGAAATCTTTGGACATGTAGAACAATTCTTTTTGGAGCTCTTGATGTTTTAGTGACCCAGTTTCAATCTTTCCTAACTACTTGAAATCTTGATTTATACCACAAATTTTAGCCTTATCCTGCTTTTGTGTGACTTGTTTTAACCTCAAAACTGTAGTGGCTTAAAACTCCATTTATTATTATTTACAGGTCTACATTTTAACTGGACAGTTCTCATCTCCACTGAGAACAAATGTGATCAGCTGCAGATTGGGTAGATAGCTCTATTGATCTAGGCTGGGCTCTTACCTCTAGGGTTCAACTAGCTATAGGCCAAGTCTTCTCAGCTCTTCTTCCTTTCCTCTTCCTCCAACAGGCTAGCTAGGGCTTGTTCACTTGGTGTAGGCCAGGTTTCAGGAGAGGGAGCAAATATGCCAAGCCCTTTGAGATAAAGGCTTGGCATTTATATGCTGTCACTTCCACCACATTCTTTTCATCAAAGCAAGTCACTGGGCCATGCCAGATTCAAGAGGTAGGGAAATAAATGCCAGCCTCATAGTAGGAAGGGACAAAAGAAGAAAAATAATTGCATTTGTATTTTCAATCTACAGTAACTTCTATTGCCTAATTTGAATTTCCCTTAGTCCTATAAAATAGGACTCAACTCTAGAAAACATATTTTGTGACTGGCTCTGATCTTTAGTGAATTAACAATGTCTCAGTTTCCTTACCTGTAAAAGAAATGTGATATTTTAGCAACACTAATTCAATTCTTAGATTGAATCTCTCATTTGTACTAATAGAGTTCAGCACCCACTACTGATTCTGAGTTGAGTGTCTGCTTAGTCTGTTTTTACCACAGTGGCCAATATAGATTTTTCTCTTACTGGGCCACTTTGTTTTTCCATATTCTAATCTTGTTATTCTTTTTTTTTTTTTTTTTTTTTTTTTTTTTTT
>NW_016107469.1:1375474-1392921 GCF_001604975.1 Cebus imitator
ACCTCAAGTAATCCACCTGCCTCGGCCTCCCCAAAGTGCTGGGATTACAGGCGTGAGCCACTGTGCCTGGCTCCATATTCTAATCCTTTTATCAAAATTGCATACGTACATTAGTCATTCCAGAAGGAGTTTTTGAAAACAGTGGTTCCCCTGCTCTCCCTTCTATTTCTCTCCCCAAAAGCAATCACTTAAATATTCTTTCAGCTGGTTATATTGGTATTTATCTCAATATCTCTAAAATGTTTATAATACCACTTAATTCCTGAATAGTTTTAGGCATTAACTACTTAGGCATTAAAACTATTTAGGCATTAACTATTGAATTCTATGGAAGATGAAAATACGGCTTTACTTCCTTAACAAAATAGCAATATAAAATTCTTCCTGGCTAGGCGTGGTGGCTCACACCTGTAATCCCAGCACTTTGGGAGGCCGAGGTCAGGAGTTCAAGACCAGTCTGGCCAACATGGTGAAACCCCAGCTCTACTAAAAATACAAAAATTAGCCAGGTGTGGTGGTGTGCACCTATAATCCCAGCTACTCAGGAGGCTGAGGCAGGAGAACTACTTGAACCCAGGAGGTAGAGGTTGCAGTGAACTGAGATCACACCACTGCACTCCAGCCTGGGTGACAGAGCCAGTCTCGGGCTCAAAAAAAAAAAAGGGAAAAAAAATTCTTCCTGATACCTTCATCTGTGCCAACTACCCTCATTATGGTTAATAGTTCAAAGTCTCTCTTTCCCAGCCCCATTCTTCTATATCATGTCCCATTCCAGAATTGAACCACCTTTTGTGGTTCTCATCTAAACACGAACTAAGCTTTCTCAAAGAGTATCTAAAAATGAAAAGAATAACTCAGATATATCTCTAATTGGTAGAATGGGGTAGCGGTTTTTTTCTTAACAGTAGGTTTCCTGATAATTCTTGCCGAAACCAGGATGGAATCAGTAATGTTCAGCCTCAGATATTCCCATCCCCTCTATTATTGTGAACCTTACCTTGGTAAGAAGGAGCTTATTAGTCATTTCTGGAAAATACAGAGTGCCACACTAGATATCCAAAATTTTTAAAGTGTATATATCGACCTAAATAATATGTGATGATTAAGAGAAATGGCTTTATAAGGGAGCCACCTCATGAAGTATCTTCTTATATACTCACGTTTTTAGATTTTATCCTGAAGAGTAGATAAAACTGAGATATAATGATATCTATCAGATTTTATCCTGAAGAGTAAACTGAGATTTAATGGATTTTAAACACTTATTTAACAGTAATCTGAAGAACGTGATCTGATAGGAGCCCAATGTATTTTTTTATTATAAAAATAAATGCTGATGGTACAAAAATAAATAGTGTGTCATCGTCAAGTCATCTAGCCCCATTCCCCAGAGGTAACTGTTATCACTTTCTTAAGCAGTTCTTCCAGAAGTTTTCTTTATACCCTCTTTCAGGTATCTTTTTGTAGGCCCAGATAACAAGAGCAAATTAAGTATTTAGGGATGATGTTTAGCATCCAGTTAGCAATGGGTTCAGTTACCATGTGAAAGGAAGGAATCTATACTACAGTTACTGGGGTTCATGCAAAGTCTTAAATCTTCAGTGACTGGGGAAGTTTCATATTTTAAGTTAAGTAACACATCATTTACATGGTGGGGGTGATGACTTTCTGAAGCTAGGTCACTTGAGGGTGGATTATTTCAGTGAGAACTCATCTCCAAACTTGTGCGTGCCATTAAATAGACTTACTGGATGTCACCTACTGGAATCTTGTTCATTGTGTCTTTTAAATATTGATGAAACAATACTACTTGCCTATAAAAAAAACCATGGACCTTAGGCTTCTCTTGTGGTTCACTCAGTTCTAGCATTGGAACTGGAAAGTATCTTCCCAACCCTTCCTTTAGCAACTCATCTCTGAAATCCCTTTCGGAAGGTTTCAATGCCAGAAGGTCAAAACAAAAAACCCTTCAGAAGCTTTAAATTCAAGCCTCTTGACTTATACTCCAAAGTTGGGTTCTTTTCTAACATGTGCACAAGTCATTTTGTAACTGAAATTATAAAGACTTCATCTCTATACGTCAAATGCTTAGTAATGCTCATAGAACACTAAACATTTATGTAAATAAAGGCAGTTCTGGGTGGGCGCTGTGGCTAACATGTGTAATCCCAGCACTTTGGGAGGCTGCAGTGGACAGATCACCTGAGTTCAAGACCAGCCTGGCCAACATGGTGAAACCCCACCTCTACTGAAAATACAATTAGCCGCACATGGCAGCAGGCACCTGTAATCCCAGCTACCCAGGAGGCCAAGGCAGGAGAATTGCTTGAACCCGAAAGGTGGAGGTTGCAGTGAGCCAAGATTGTGCCACTGCACTCTAGCCTGGGCAACTGAGCGAGACTCCATCTCAAAAAATAATGCCAACTGTTACAGTATCCACTGTCCCCCAGAAAACTAAGCTACCACCTGATTCTCCTTGGCAGTGTTCAGCTATTCCTTCTCTTCCCAGCATTTTCTTCATATTACTTCTCTAAGTAATATGGAGATTCAGTTCTCACTAAAATGATCCATCATAAAATGAGCTAAGCTCAGAGTTAAAATCATCATGTAAGACAAACATTACCTAATTTAAGAGACGCCCTGTCTCACCAGTACTAAAGATGCTGGAAACACAAGCATGTTATCTTCCAGCATTTTACCCAGAGTACTATTTTCACAGTCTTTATCACCAAGTATTCCCATTTTGTATCACCCACCTATACTATTGTATTCCTAGTGCCATAGTTATTTTGAGAGTCTCACTCTGTCGCCAGGCTGCAGTGCAGTGGCTCAATCTCGGCTCACTCAACCTCCACCTCCCAGGTTCAACCAATTCGCCTGCCTCAGCCTCTGGAGAAGCTGGGAAAACAGGTGTGCGCCACCACACCCAGCTAATTTTTGTATTTTTAGTAGAGACAGGGTTTCACCATGTTGGCCAGGATGGTCTTGATCTCTTGACTTTGTGATCTGCCTGCCTCAGCCTCCCAAAGTGCTGGGATTACAGGCGTGAGCCACTGCACCTGGCCCAGTCCCATAGTTTCTAATAAAATTTTCGATTAACATTTAATAAACAAATTATTAAGTAAATCACTTTACATATGCTCACCTTGTATCTTCAAATAATTGAGAACAAGCTGTTATCTTCCAAGGCCTTGCTGTAGGATGGGCTTGCTGTAGTTTGGATGTTTGTCTCCTAAACCTTATGTGGAAATTTGATTCCCATTGTTGAAGGTGGGGCCTAACGGGAGGTGCTTCAATTATAAGGGCGGGTCCTTCACAAATGGGTTGGTACCATCCTGGGGTACTGAGCTCCCGTGTGCCGGCTGTTAAAAAGAGCCAGTCACCTTCCCCCACTTTCTTGCTTCTACTCTCTCACCATGTGATCTCTGCACACACTGGCTGCCCTTCACCTTCCGCCATGAGTGGAAGCAGCCTGAAGCCCTCACCAGTAGATGCTGGTATCATGCTTCTTGTACAGCCTGCAGGACCATGCACCAAGTAAACATCTTTTTTTTTTTTTTTTTTTTTTTTTGAGACAGAGTCTGGCTCTGTCTCCCAGGCTGGAGTGCAGTGGCACAATCTAGGCTCACTGCAACCTCTGCGTCCCGGGTTCAAGCAATTCTCCTGCCTCAATCTTCCAAGTAGCTGGGATTACAAGTATGCGCCACCATGCCCAGCTAATTTTGTAACTTTAGTAGAGACAGGGTTTCTCCATGTTGGTCAGGCTGGTCTTGAACTCACGACCTCAGGTGATCCGCCCATCTTGGCCCCCTAAAGTGCTGGGATTACAGGCATGAGCCACTTTGCCCGGCCCAACATCTTTTCTTTATAACCAGCTTCAGGTATTCCATTATAGCAATACAGACAAAGACAAGGCTTTAATATAGCTTTTTGTGAGCCTACTAAAGTGGATTTGTTTTAGCCTACCAACCCAAGTGCTTCAATTTATATTTGAGGGTCTGCTGTATCTGTGCTTGGAGTTATTACAGATAGTTGAACTTTTAGAATCCTATTTTATTATTTATTTATTTATTTGGAGAGTCTTGCTGTGTTGCCCAAGCTGGAGTGCAGTGGCGTGATCTCAGCTTACTGCAAACTCCGCTTCCCATGTTCAAGTGATTCTCCTGCCTCAGCCTCCTGGGATTACAGGTGTGTGCCTCCACACCTAGCTAATTTTTGTATTTTTAGTAGAGATGGGGTTTCACTATGTTTGCCAAGCTAGCCTTGAGCTCCTGACCTCAAGTGATCCGCCCGCTTCAGCCTCCCAGACTGCTGGGATTACAGGTGTGAGCTACTGCACCTGGCCCTATTTTATTTTTATCTTCATAGAGACAGGGTTTCACTCTGTCACCCAGGCTGGAGTGCACTGGCACGGTCATGGCTCACTGTCCCCTCAAACTCATGGGCACAGGTAAACCTCCTGCCTCAGCCTTCCCAGTAGCCAGAACTACAGTTGCACACTACCATGCCTCGCTAATTTTGCTCTATTTTTTGTAGAGATAGAGTCTCACTATTTTGCCCAGGTTGGTCTTGAACTCCTGGCCTCAAGCAATCCTCCCATCTCAGCTATTTTATTTCAAATAAAGCTTATTCTAATTCTCAACCCTCTTAGTAGGTTCCTCATTTTACCATTTCAAACATCTTATAAATGTAGATTTAAGTGATAGGCTTAGTTTTCTTGATCTTGCTACATTCTTCATTACACCACTTTTCAGATTATTCTTTGATGAATCAGAACTATTTCAAGTAGCTTAAAAAGTACTGGGTGACATGGATATGTGACATTCCAGCTCATAAGTAGTATGAACTGTGGAGGTTATTAACATCACAGAGGAGGAACTAAAGTTAAAACACTGCCTTGACCCCATTGGGTATTAGTACTAACATTTTGGGCAAACCAAGGTTTGGATGAAGAATACCCAAGTTCCAAAAGAACTATTATCTAGTTCTATACAAAGAGTGTATGTAAATTATGAACAAAATGTCACACTTACTAATAAGCTCATTCATTTCCAGTGGCAAAGCCTGTTCTTGGTATTCTCAGAGATCCTAATGTGTCCATTAACAGTGGCTGTTGTTGGAGAAAAGGAGGGGAGAGAGACTTTTACTTATCCTTTTATACCCTTCTATTCATTCTACTTGGTTTTCTCCTTTGGTTTTTTGTTTTGTTTTGCCCCACTGAATAATCACTTTCATAAATCAAAAAAGGAAAAGTATTTAGTATCTCCAAATTGCCTGACATTGTAGTGGAAAAAAAAAAGACATAGCACCTTTTCTTCCACTCATATACTTAAGGAAAACCTCCCAGGTGCCCAATGGCTTATTTTCCTAAGCCTTCCTAAGAGGACACATTACTGAAACTTGTATTACACACAAAAATACCAATTACTAGTGTTAGGGAGATTAAAGATGTAGGTAAATGGAATAATTAAAAGTCCTATTTATTTAGCAACCACTATGTACCAGGATAGGCAGTGGACATTTTTTCTAATACTTGGAAAAGGTACTATTGTCCTAATGATCAGCAAAGTAAAACAACTTGTGCTAGAACTGGAATTCAGATCTGGACCTGTTGGACTCCATAACCAAAATTTTTCAACTATATCTCAATACTTTTTACTTAGAAAAAGTCAAGACCTAGATGACAACAGTAGTGAACAGTCAGAGAGATTATGAATTATTGCTTATTCCTTGTCTATTACAATATTACAGTTTGTGCTATTTCCATTAAAAATTACAGATGTATTTGCAGTTAACATAAGAAAACAAAAGGCTGTCAGTGTTAAGGTTCAATATGTCTGTCTTCATATAGGATACTCACTAACCCACCTGAAAACATGGAAGAAACCAGCTCTAAGTTTCCTGTTTTTATCAAATTTGTTCCTCGCCCTTTATACTGGTTTAGTTCATCAACGAGGTACTCTTGATGTCATGAGTCATGTTCAAAAAGTTTGTTACAACAATCCCAATAAACCTTCAGCTTCAGTATTTGTAATGATGCCTTGCCACTCTACTCCTTATTACAGGTAATAAAAGATGTTCCACTATATGCTATTAAGAAACTGAAACTACTTTAAAATTCCCTTTCAGATTCCGGGATTTGAATTAATTGGTCGTTGATCAAATGATAAATTTTAAACTCTCATATTTATTCACTGGTGGATTTTAAAAACCACTTGAACTGTATCAATGAAAATCTTTTAAATAAACTTTATTATTCTTTAAAAACAATTTACCTACACTTAATTCTGATTTAAAACAATCTGTAGGTATTTGATAGTCTTCCTAGTAAAGAAACTCATTTATGACTTACCTTACTACACATCTCTATGATACATCCTTACACAATTTGAATTAATCTTAAAACATGGATTTCAGTCCAGATTTACTACTGGACTATTGCCCTCCTTTTAAACTAGATTTTTAATCTCTTTGGACACCAGTTGTCTCACCTGTAAAATTTAAGGAATGCAACAAGATGATATTCTAAAGCTTGAATTAAGTATACTAAAATTGCCTCAACTACGTATGGCATTTAAAAAGACATCCATTTGGTTCTGTGCTTGTATTTCATAAAGCTGTGTTACCAATTACCCAGTAATGGTACAGGGGCAAAGCAGCCAGATTTCCCATAGAAAATTCTATACCAGGCCGAACACAGTGGCTCATGCCTGTAATCCTAGCACTTTGGGAGGCTGAGGCAGGTGGATTGCCTAAGCTCAGGAATTTGAGACTAGCCTGGGCAACAGGCTAGAGTGAAACCCCATCTCTACTAAAATACAAAAAAATTAGCTGCGTGTTGTGGTGTGTTCCTATAGTCCCAGCTACTAGGGAGGTTGAGGCAGGAGAATCACTTGAACACAGGAGGTGGAGGTTGCTGTAAGCCGAGACTGTACCACTGCACTCTGGCCTGGGTGACAGAGCAAGACTCTGCCTCAAAAAAAAAAAAAAAGAAAAAGAAAAAAAGAAAATCCTCTATCTATTTAACTCAGTCTGGCTTTAAACGATCTGGAGTTAATATCTCATATGCACATTCAATTAATTTAATCACTGTGGTTATCACCTTAGGGGAAGTTAACACCTGGAATACTCCTACTTAACTGATCATGAATGCCAATCATTAATATACAACTTAGAAAAATTGAGATCCTAGCAAAAACCAGTCTAAGTGGAAGGCATCAAGTATCCTTTCAACTTGAGGATTCCCTACTATATGTGTTTATATGTCTGAGAAAGGGACATTCACTCTCCGTGCTCACATTAGGGGTAATACTGTGGAGGGCTGGAATCCTAAAGGTACCAAGATGTTCTTTATACATAGTTGTAGTTAGTTGATGTCTTAGGTTTTGTACAGTTCACCAAGTTCTCAACACCTTTTCAAAGCACACAAATAGAAGAAAAACTCTGATGCCTATTTTACAATATAAAGCAAGCAGTCTTTTCTCAGGAATTTCTACTTCCCTTTGAAACAAGACCTTCACTTCCAATAAATAAGTCCCTATTAGGTCTTGTGTACATTTAATTTGTATGCATTTCATAAATAAACCTCCTGCGTAACTATTAACTTCATTTTAATTGGAAATTTTAAATGTTTCTATCAGTGAGGTTTAACCTTTCCCAAGGCATTATAAACATGACTTTTTGCATGACCTAAGTAACTGGCTTAAGTTGTCATGACTAGTATTAGAAATGAATCCATCTTTTTAATAATCTAATCTTTTTTTTTTTTTTGAAACAGAGTCTTGCTCTGTCGCCCAGGCTGGAATGCAGTGGCATGTGATCTCAGTGCTCACTGCAACCTCCGTCTTCTGGGTTCAAGAAATTCTCCTGCCTCAGCCTCCTGAATAGCTAGGACTACAGGCACACACCACCATGCCTGGCTAATTTTTGTATTTTTAGTAGAGACAGGGTTTCACCATGTTGGCCAGGCTGATCTCAAAGTCCTGACCTCTGGGGATCCATCCACGTTGGCCTCTCAAAATTCTGGGATTACAGGCACGAGCCACTGCCTCTCGTGGGCAGTCTATCTTTCTATGCCACAATAAAACCATTACTTATTTGGATGTTAATCAATGGACATATATGTTGCTCTCTACTTCTAAATCTTAGAAAAACTTGCCATGTAAAGATGTGATCCATCCCGTATTAGAGCAGAAAGGGAAGAAAGAATCCTTTCTGGTTAGGATCACAGTTTCCTACTTTACCAAAAAAGCCTATGGAGAATTACTGTCTTATTAACAAGTTAACTTACCTGGTCCTGAAGACCTTTACGTTTCTGGAACAGAATACAAATGTTACAGAATGTTGCGTCCCCCACCTGACCTACTTCCCTCCTTGAAATGGAGTTTTACCCATTAGTTTGGGCTTATACGTTATGCTGCTGCTGCACAGTTTACGTGGTATGAGAACCACATATTTTATCTTTGAGAAAATGAGTTAAAGGCTTGCTTCTTCACTTAACTGCAACACAGTTACAGATTCCGATTTCACATTTTGCTAAGTATAAATGAGGTATCTTAAGACTAATGACAACTTTCAGTTTTTACTTGTGTTTATTCTGGTAACTTTTCTTTTCATAGCCATGTTCACTGCCCACTTCCAATGAGATTTCTCCAATGCCCCCCAGACCTGACTGGAAAAAGTCAGTATCTTGATGAAGCAGATATATTTTACCTAAATCCCTTAAACTGGTTACAAAGAGAGTTTCATGACGATGCATCATTACCTACTCACTTGATCATCTTCAGCATTTTGGAGGAGGTAAGTAAACATGAAAAAGAAGAAAACTCAAGTATTTTTATTTTACCCCAGGTTTAGGAAACCCTCAGGTAAATAGACAATATAACCTTTTTTATGGTCTGTTTCATCCCACATTTCATGATGAGTCTTTTCTCCAGTCAAAATAAGCCCCAGTTCTATAATTATAAGGTATTTTACTTCCTGTAAGTTAATTCTTTTATTAAGCATAAAGTTGTAGAGAGCAATTAGAATAAGCAATTCTAAAATTCACTGAAACAGTATTCAGCAAAACATAGCCTTTATTTACTTAAACATTTATTTGCTTCTAGGAAATAAGTGCTTTCCTAACATCAAGCAGTTATAACAGAACTGCTGTTTTCTTCCACACTCACTTGCCGGAGGGTCGAATTGGAAGTCATGTATATGTCTATGAACGGAAGTTAACAGGGAAATTCAACAAGATGAAATTCTGAACTTTCTGAGATAAACTAACATTGCTGGGTGGAAATACTCAGATGCGGCTTCAATATTTCAGTAAACACTGGGTAAGATTCATGGAACTTAGGAAAAACTATATGAACTGCTTTACCAAATATCACTACTGAGGAAATGTATAAAATACTACGTAGTAGAAAATCACGTTAATACAATGCCAGATTTTAAATAAAGACCTTCAGTTTTCCTCATGGTGTAGTTTTATTGTTTCTTCCACAATATTCAGATGTTCAAAAAATTTCACAAAACAAGTCAGCAAGCTCTTAAGAGGGCAGCAAATTCTTCAAAAGTCAGTGGGCTCTTGAACCCACATAAAGACAAGAAGCAAGTGTAAGATTATAAAATGTTAAAGATGAAATTCCAGCACAATGTACTTTTCTCAAGCTCTACTGCAAATTTAACACACAAACATCAGTGTTAATTATACTTTGTCATGTATGATTTGAGCTTGCTTTAAGCTCTTACACTGAAAGGAAGTCTCAATTCATGCACAAAATCTGTTACATGCCTGGCTTCCTTAGTAAAACTACTGTTGAACATTTCCAGTGTCAAAAAGAATTCAACAAAGCTAAACTACAGGAAAATGCAGGTTAGTAGGCTTTTAACTAATGCTTCTGAGTAATAATATAAAGTTATCAAACTGAGACTTAGAAACAAAAAAAGACATTGTCATCTTGATAATTTCGTTAGTTCCAATACCAAACATTGTACAAAGCATACATGTTTCTCTTATAGTTGTCTAGCTTAACTCAATTGTGAATCAGTATTTAGGATCAAAAGGCAATTGCCCCAATTCTATTTCAAGATTTGCCATTTGTCTTCCATTAGTGCGACCATATTTATGCCATTTACCTTCCCTTTTATAAGGCTGTGGCTGAAGGTGCTTCTGCTCTTGTTTTCGATGCCTGGAGTTTTCAATATTTACCATACGTTGCTTTTTATCAGGTCGACTGAAAGCAGTAAACACATTTTTCATCTATGTTAGAGTTCAATTTATTTAAATTTAAAACAATTTTAACTGTTTTTCTCCATTAATCTACTATCTGAACACTCTGAAAAAAGATATTAAATATCTTAATTATAATCCTAGTATATCCATATAAAAAATAAAGGAGTCCATATTATAGTTTTTGTCCTATACAAAGAAAAAAATAGTAACTCTACTGGCAAAAAAGGGAAACACTCAACAGATAACAAAGAAAAGAAATGTGACAATAAAATAATGAGATGTTTCCATTACTTTTTTTTTCCTTTCCTGGAGAAATCAATCCCCCCCTATTGGCTTTATCACTCAGCAGAAATACAAACCATGTCTCACAAACAAAGCAAAACAAAAGTCTCAACTTTTTCTCTCTCACAGCAAAAGTTCACAAGACCTACACCCGCTTTCTTCAATGTCTATGATCAGGCTTCTGTCACTACTTCACTGGAAGTCCATACTGCCATACCCTGGGCTGCCCAATTTCCAAGCCAAGAATCATTTTTCACACATTGACTTTTTAAAAAGCATGACACATATAAATATCCCTTTTACTTGAGATAGCCTTTGGATTTTCATGAGGCTACTCCCTACTTAGCCTTCCCTACAACCTCATAGATGTTGGTGTTCTCCCAGGAGTCTAATAAATATACAGTCTCGGCAAAAGAGATGACCATAACACTAACTGCCAACTAACCCTTCCCACTTGAATGTCTGTAGTTACTTCCAAACACAATTCTCATCTCCAATTACCCTTAACCCAAACCTTGAATTCCCTATCACAGTGATACTACTATCCAACAGATGACCCAACTCAGAAATCTAGAAGTCACTGTTACTTTCTACTTGTCTTTCACAAGAAATACCAATGTTACTATCTATTCTCCAAATGTTTTCTCCTTTCCTCCCCTACTACTATTCTCCAAGTTTAGATGCTCATCTAAACAGCTCATATCTATAGTATATTGACCACCTTCTAGCTTCACACCTTTCTTGTCAATCTTGTAAGCTGCTCTCAATACAGTAGTCCCACCTTATCCACAGCTTCACTTTCTGGGTTTCAGGTTTCAGTTACCTGTGGTCACCTGTGGTCTGAAAATGTTAAATAGAAAATTTCATAAATAATTCTTAAGTTTTAGGCAAGGGGCAGTGTCTCACCCCTGTAACCCCAGCAATTTGGGAGGCTGAGATGGGCGGATCACTTAGGAGTTAAGAGACCAGCCTGGCCAACATGGTGAAACCCCATCACTACTAAAAATATAAAATTTAGCCAGATGTGGTGGCTCGCACCTGTAGTCCCAGCTGCTCAGGAGGCCGAGGTAGGAGAATCACTTGAATTCGGGAGAGAGAGGTTGCAGTGAGCTGAGATTACGCCACTGCACTCCAGCCTGGGTGACAAAGACTCTGTCTCAACAAATAAAAATAAAAAAAGGCTGGGTGCGGTGGCTCACGCCTGTAATCCCAACACTTTGGGAGGCCGAGGTGGGTGGATCACTAGGTCAAGAGATGGAGACCATCCTGGTCAACATGGTGAAACCACGTCTCTACTAAAATTACAAAAAATCAGCTGGGCATGGTGGCGCATACCTGTAATCCCAGCTACTCAGGAGGCTGAGGCAGGAGAATTGCCTGAAACCAGGAGGCGGAGGTTGCAGTGAGCCGAGATCGCGCCATTGCACTCCAGCTTGGGTAACAAGAGCGAAACTCCATCCCCAAAAAAATAAAATAAAATAAAATAAAATAAAATAAGAAATAATGCATAAGTTTTAAGTTATATGCCTGTTCCGAGTAATGTGATGAAATAAGGCAGTTCTGCTCCATCCCACATGGGATGTGAATCATCCCATTGTCCAGTATCCACGCTACCCACCCCTCAATCACCTAGCAGCTGTCTGTTGATCAGATACACTGTTATCGTTCCACAGTGCTTGTGTTCAGGTATCCCTAAGATAAAGATAATTATGATTAAGAAACTTAAAAATGACCCCAAAATAATAGTGATGCTGGCAATTTGGATATGCCAAAGAGAAACTATAAAATGCTTCCTTTAAGTGAAAGGGTGAACATTCTCAATAAGGGAGACAAAAGTATGCTGAGGTTGGTAAGATCCATGGTAAGAACAAACCTATGTGTGAGATCGTAAAAAAGGAAAAAGAAATTCATGCACATTCTATATAGAATTCTGTTCTATCCCTGGTTTGAAGCATCCACTGAGGGTCTTGGAACATATATCCTGAAGATAAAGGGGGACTACTGTAATCTACAATACAATATAATCTTATCCTATTAGCCTTGAAAATTCGTCAGAGGTTCTCCATGTCCTACAGGACAAAACCTTTAGCATAAAATGGGGCCCTTCATGGTCTGCATCTCTTATCCTCCAGCACTACCCTGCTTCCTTAAAGTAGCGTATCTTCATATCTCCAAATGTCCTTCCTTTTAAGTAAAATCCCCTTCCCTGTCTGCATAGTAAATTATCATTTCTCTTGCAAAAGCTAGTTTAAAAACTAGTTCACAGTTCAAAGGCCATCTCACTCAAGAAGCTTTTCCAAACATTTCCAGACAGCCTGAGGCCACCATGCCCCCATACCTTAATTTTATTTATTTACTTAGCTTGTGAGCTCCTTTAAAGCAAAAATTCTTCACTGTCTCCTCAAGGCAGCCTCACCTTTGTTCATTATAAGACTAGATACCTGCTTAATGACTAAAGACACCAGAATCAGTCTCATTATTTTATAGACACCTTATATTTATTCAAAAAGGTAAGTATTTCAAAGATAAAAAGTGAAACTAACATTTGAAGATCAGGTAAGTTTCATGTTACAGAATATAAAGATGAAAATGGATAAAAAAATTGGTACACACATTAGAATCTGACTTGCTCACTTTGCCTCTCTGTGCCTCTACCTTTATCAAGGATAATTATGTGATTAAGTATTAAGTATCATAACTAAGCTGGTACATGGAATGGACAAGTGAAAATAGGTAGGACATTAGAATTATTACATATGAGCTCTTCTGACTTCAGAGTAAAATTTGTGTTGTTCACTCCTAGCTTCCGAAAGTGAATAAATACATAAAAGATTAAAGGAAAATAATTTCACTTAAGGCAATCTTTTCATATAAACTATACTGAAAAGAAACAAACTTGGCCAAAATAGGATTCTATATATTCTTAACTGATTTTTAAGATAAAAATTAAATCATTTGCTCAGGTCAAAGTGATTACGTTATAATGAAATTTTCCATTTGTAACAGCTATAATTTTTAGACTCTAACTTTCAATTTACTCTGAATTCTCTCAGTGGCAATAAAGCACGACTCTTAGAGACAGTAACCTTCCAAGAAACTCATCAAATCATAAAAATGCTATCCAATCTACAAATGTTACAAACTACTGTAATGACATGGTTTTATGTAAACCGACCTGGGTCCATATGGAGGGGAAAAAGTGTGACCAAAGAAGTGTCTATATATATATTCATCCAACTTCTCAAATACTCCATCATTATCTACTTGATATTCCTTCATGTTTCTAAGATAATCTTTAACATCATTAACAAAGTCAGTGAAGAGCTTCTGATCATGTATAAAGACACCATTTGGGAAAAACTTATTGATGAACTGATCAAATTCTTGCCAGTGATAAAAAGTATCCAGTTCTTTTAACATGTACCTTTGAATTATCTGTCTAAATTCATCTATCTTTATAGGATTCACCACTGTGTTAAAAAGGCTCATGGATTCTTGTCGCGCACAATCAAATACACCAGAACAAGCCTTTCTGAAAGAATGAGAATTTTCTCTACAATCATGCCCACGACTGCATTTCTGTGAATTTGTATTTTTTCTGAATTCTTCAAAGTGAACTGGCTTTTCTTTCCTTCCATCATTTTGCATAGTAGGGCCTCTATTATTCTGGTTTTCTGTAGGTGCCTTATACTGCGGATGTAAATAGTCACTAAAAACTGTTCTCGGTTTTTCGGATGCTTCTTTTGTGGCACCAAATCTTTTATTACCCTTTTCATCGAAGATGTTCTTGGTGGTATCTTTAAAATGTCTGAAAGTAGATTTAACTGAATCTGAGAATTTTTTCAGATTTTCCTTCACAGCTTCTTTAGCCTGCTTAATTTTCTCTTTATGATGCCTCACAAACTCCTTGGTAGAATTCTTCATGGCATCAAATGTGTCCTTAACTGAACCCAAAAATGTTTCCTTTGACTTATTTTTAGCCCTGTGGTTTCCTCTGCTCCCTTTCTTTTTTCCATCAGTTTCTTGCTTTCCATTTTGATCTTTTGCCTCAACATACAATCTTTCCCACAAATCAGAACGCTGCTGTTCAAAGGTTAGCTTCCGTTCCAGCTCAGTGAGTCTTTCCCGTAAGACTGCCATTTCCTTTTTTTCAGTAAATACATTGGGAGAATCTGACTTGCCATGTAACTGAGTACCACTTAGCTGATGGAGTTCCCCCCTTAAAGCTGTAGTTAATAGTCGTTCTCTCTCCAGTTCTCTCTTCAGCATCTTTGCTTCTGCCAACAGAGTCTCTCTTTGACTAAGAAAGCTGTATTTTTTCTGCTTTTCTTCTTCTAAATGCTGCTTAAGTTTCTGATTTTCTTTAACTAATTCAGTACTTGTCCCTTTATCTTCCAATATTCTAATCTGTTCTCTTAGTTTGTTTAACTCTTCCTGTAATGAAGACAAGGCCTTTTCTTCCTTCTCCAGAGATATTCTTAAATACTGATTTTCTGTAGCAAGGTTAGTTTTCTGAGTTTCAAAGGACATCTTCTCTGCTTCCGTAAGGGTCCAACACCTTGCAAGGTTTTCTTTCAATGACTACATTTTTTTGAAAGAGAAGAAGTAACATGTCAAGTGCTTTAAAAGCTGAATTTAAATCTTTAAGATATATAACACCCCATAAGCTTTTGTGTCTTTACTTCTACAGATACTATACCCTGGGTAGAATTTGCAATAGTATAAACATTGGGAAATACAAGGTTCATATGCAAGAAGACTCACAGCAGAGAGCTACATCAAATTGAGAACAACAGCATGGTAGAATAATTTATTTTTTATTTTATTTTTTGAGATGGAGTCTCACTTTGTCACCAGACTGCAGTGGCACAATCTCGGCTCACTACAACCTCTCCCTCCCAGGTTCAAACAATTCTCTTGCCTCAGCCCCCCCAATAGCAGGGATTAGAGGCACCTGCCACCGTGCCCAGCTGGAAGAATTTAAAAGTCAGAAAGTTTGCTAGGGCTAACAAGACTAAAGGCTTTTCTGAATCTTAGGAAGAGAGATTATCTTTATAAAAAGTAAAATTACATCAAGAGCTGACTTACGGCTTCAAAAAATTGTTTGTATTCACTGTACTCTTTGAAAGAAGAAATTCTAATAATCTTAGTCCTATTTGAAACATTTTAGTCCTATGCAATTAACATTCCTAGGTAAGTACAGATAAGCCATAAACTCTGTAAGCATGTTAGAGGACAGACTGAATCTTAGTAACATTTATAACTAACTTGTCCAATTATATGTAAACTTTCAAAGTGACTGTCACTCAGATTACAGCAGTTCTGTAATCTGTACAGATTAATATAACTCTGAAGAATATAGATTGCTATAACTCTGAAAGTCAACACCCATGATAGAGAGAAATGGCTGTCAATTAGGCTTATAGAATTTTACTGCTTCAGTAAGGGCATCCTTGATTGATTTGAATTTTCTTTCAAACATATGCATAAGTAACAAATTTTAACCAAAAATAGTCAAAAATTAAACAATATGCTTCAACAAGTTCTTACAGCATTATCCATTCAGTTAAAAATATCTTATGTATAAATCTGTAAAATGATACTTAAATTTGGCATACTGACCACACACGTTATGGTTACCCCATTTGAGTAAGACCAGCCAATCACCTGGATTCAGAAACAAGCCAAAAAAAAAAAAAAAAAAAAAAATTGACCAAAAAAAGCAAATATTACAAAAAAAAAAAAAAAAAAAAAAAATTAGCCAGGCGTGGTGACTCATGCCTGTAGTCCTAGCACTTTGGGAGGCAGAGGCCAGAGAATCGCTTAGCACAGGAGTTGGAAATCGTCTTTAAAAAAAAAAAAAAAAAAAGTGGGGGCAGGGAACAAGTCCTTTAAGAGAATGACACTATTTTACACTTGAAAACTCTCTAAAATGATTGCTTCACTTTCTAGCTCATTAATCTTCAGAGAACAAATAAAGATTTAAAATTTAATCACAGTCATTACATCTGCTCTACCTGTATGAGAGAAGTTTCTTCTACCCAACAGCAGTGGACTGCGGAGTAGAAGAGACTGATGCACTGGTGTACCATAATCTTGAAACGCACAAGCAAAAGCAGCCACAGAATGAAAGAGTACAACATTCTTCATGCAGTAAATATGATGTTGACAGAAGTGACTGATAAGCAGATCCTGACCAAGTCTTCCAAAGAGCTTCAACATCTATCTGATCCATACTTAACAGCTAGAAACAAGACATCTGAAAAAACTGACTCTAACCAGGCACAGTGGCTTAAGCCTTTAATCCCAGCACTTTGAGGCCAAGGCAGGAGGATCGCTTGAACCCAGAATTTCCAGAAAAACCTGGGCAACATAGTGAGACCCCATCTCTATGAAAAATTTAAAAACAAAGTTAGCTGGACATGGTAGCGTGTGCCTGTGGTCCCAACTACTTGAAAGGCTAAGCCAGAGGGATTGATTGAGGCCAGGAAGTTGAGGCAGCAGTGAGCCATGATTACACCACTGCACTCCAGCCTGGACAACAAGAATGGGACCTTCTTAAAACAAAACAAAAGAAAACAAACAAACAAACAAAAAACAGGCCAGGCGCAGTGGCCCACGCCTGTAATTCCAGCACTTTGGGAGGCTGAGACAAGTTGATCACCTGAGGTCAGGGGTTCGAGACCAGCCTGGCCAACACAGTGAAACCCAATCTCTACTAAAAATACAAAAAAATTAGCCGAGAATGGTGGAGAGAGCCTGTAATCCAAGCTACTTGGGAAGCTGAGGCAGGAGAATCGCTTGAACCCAGGAGACAGAGGCTGCAGTGAGTTAAGATCACCCCCCATGCACTCTAGCCTGGGCGACAAAGCAAGACTCCATCTCAAAAAAAAAAAAAAAAAAAAAAAAAAAACCCAAACCCAAACCTGAAATACAAACTCTT